>NW_023605538.1:0-80001 GCF_013339745.2 Dermacentor silvarum
AGGAAGTTCTAGTCAACTCTAAAGGCAAAGAAGGGCAATAATTCAGGTGAACGAAGCAGGCTTCAGTTCTTGTCCACTCTACAGGCAAAAAAGGGCAACAATTCGTCGTGAAAATACCAGAGCTCAGTTCTAGTCCACTTTACAGCCAAAGAAGGGCCACAATTCATCGTGGAAGAAGCGCAGGTAGCTGTAGTCAACTATGATGATGTGTTGTGTTTTATGGCGCAAGGGCCAGGTATGGCCAAAGAGCGCCATGACAAGAGTTAACGTTATCGATAAGCTGTTAATAATGTGGGCAATGAATTTCTGATGGCAGATGTGACATGGCTGTAAAAGGGCCTAAAAACAGTCGCTGTAAATGGCGTAAAACATATACGTACTAAAATAATGACACTGACTAGTTAGTGATGTGGGCTATGGCAATTGAGTTTCCTTAAAAAACATGATGTAGCAGATATAAGACAATAACAAATGTGACACTAGCGCTTGAAGAGAGCCCTTGAATTCAAGGGCTATTAATCACATGCTAAAAATTACCTGGCCAAATAATTTTCAGGGACTCTGTTTCACTTAAAAATTCTAAGACTGTTTTCAGATTAAAAATCGGTTCATTGCTAAGAAAATATGCCGGGTGAAGAGGTATGTTTTCGCGATATGCAGAGGGGAAGTACCTTTTCCTCTCTGCTTCTATTGCAGGGCATTGAATAAGAACATGGACAACTGTGAGAATATTGCCGCACTTACTACAAGTCGGAGGATCACTCCCAGTCAAGAGGTAAGAGTGGGTACTGTAAGTGTGTCCTATTCTTAATCGACAGACAAGTACTTCCTTATATCGTGCCGTTTTCTCAGTTATCCAGTTCCCTAGTTTTGGTTTTATCACGTGTAGCTTATTTAATACTTGGGTATCCCACTCTCCTTGCCAGTGCTTCCTTAGCTTACGGCGTAGAAAAGACTTCAGGTCTGTGGCAGGGATGGGGATATTTGCGTCCGTGTCGCTAGAGGTTACTGACGTAGCGTTTTCATCAGCAGCTTCATTGCCTTTTATACCTTTGTGGCCAGGTACCCAGCATAAAACAATCACTTGGTTGCACTTATATGCAGAGCACAACAAGCTGTACAGTTCATTAAAAACAGAGTTCTTATGTTTTCGTAGACTAATTAGGGCTCTGACTACACTTAATGAATCAGTGAACACAATGGCCCTAGAGAGATTTGTGAGCCTTATGTGTTTAACAGCCGATAGTATAGCGTATGCTTCTGCTGTAAAAATAGATGTGTGGGGATTTAGTGCCCCAGATGTAGAAAATGAGTCTCCGAGAGCTGCGTAAGAAACACCAGCAGAGGACTTCGAAGCATCTGTATAGTATTCTGCGCAGGAGTACTTCTCCTGGAGCTCAAGAAAATGGGAATGAATATGTGCCTCCGGTGCTTGTTTGGATATTTCTATAAAAGAGATGTCACACTGAATAGTCTGCCATTCCCAAGGTGGGGGCAGGCGAGTAGGAGCCATGAGGACATTTTCTAGTAGTGAGACGCCTGTGTCCTTTGCCATTGCCTCTAAACGAAGGTTGAATGGAGCCCTAACAGCAGGGCGGTTATGGAACAGCCTGGCAGTAGAGATGTCGCGAATGGTAAAATGACATGGATGCTGAATATCCGATTTAACCTTCAGGGCGTAGAAAAAACTTAAATATGTTCTTTGTAGATGTAGAGACCATTCGTTAGAGTCCACATACAAGCTTTCTACAGGACTAGTCCTGAAAGCACCTGTAGCAAGGCGTATACCCAAATGGTGAACAGTATCTAGCATCCTCAAAGCACTAGGTGCAGCAGAGTTATACACTATAGCTCCGTAATCGAGGCGTGACCGTATAAGACTTTTGTAGAGGCTCAAAAGGCATCTCCTGTCACTTCCCCAAGATGTCCGAGACATAAGCTTCAGTAAATTCATTGTCTTCAGACACCTCATTCTCAGATACCTGAGGTGAGGAACAAAAGTTAATTTGGAGTCTAAGAAAATTCCTAAAAATTTATGTTCGTGGCTGACAGATAGCCGTTGTCCATTAAGATCAATAGCGGGGTCAGGCAGTATACCTCTCTTGTTGGAGAAGAGAACGCATGTGCTTTTTTGAGGGTTGAGTTTAAATCCATTCTCTTCCGCCCATTTAGACAATTTGTTTAAGCCAAGCTGTACTTGTCGCTCGCAGATACTAAGATTACATGATTTGAAACCCATTTGGATATCATCCACATATACAGAATAAAATATTGTACGTGGTATGACAGTTTGGAGCGAGTTCATTTTGACAATAAATAAAGTACAGCTTAGCACACCACCTTGTGGTACACCAGCCTCCTGCGTGAATTGTCGAGACAGGACGTTACCAACTCTAACACGGAACGTGCGATCTGAGAGGTAGCTCTGTATCACATTTAATAAGTTGCCTCGGACACCCATTCCAGCCAGGTCGCGGAGAATTCCAAAACGCCAAGTTGTGTCGTATGCCTTCTCCATATCTAAGAATACTGACAGGAAAAACTGTTTATGAACAAAGGCATCACGGATATTGGTCTCGATGCGGACAAGGTGATCTGTTGTGGATCTACCTTCTCTAAAGCCGCACTGAAAGGGATCGAGTATTTTGTTGTTTTCGAGATAATAGATGAGGCGTCGGTTAACCATTCTCTCAAAGAGCTTGCATATACAACTTGTCAGAGCTATAGGTCTATAACTACTGGGTGAGGAAGGGTCCTTGCCCTCTTTAAGAATAGGAATTACGATGGCTTCTTTCCAGGCGGACGGAATATAGCCAGCAGAGAACATGGAGTTAAATAGTGAGAGTAGTGCTCTGTGGGTTTCAGGATGTAAATGTTTGACCATTTCATATATTATTCTGTCACTTCCTGGAGCGGATTTCTTACAACAATTCAGTGAAGCCTGGAACTCCGCCATGCTAAATGGACGATTGTATGCATCATTTGCTGTGGCTTTTTGACCCAGAGGCTGACGCTCTGCTTGTCGCTGGTATCTTACAAATGTATTTGTGTAATGTGATGTACTGGAAATGTGCTCAAAATGTGCTCCTAGACAATCAGCCTGGTCCTCAAGAGTGTCTCCTTGTGTGTTAACTAAAGGTAGAGGATGAGTTTCGCGGCCTTTTATTTTCTTAACTCTGTTCCAGACTTTTCTTTCATCTGTATAGGAATTAATGCTGGAGAGGTACTTTTGCCAGCTTTCCCTTTTGGCACGGCGGCGCGTTCTTCTACCTTCAGACTTTATTTTCTTAAAGCTGATCAGGTTTTCTGTAGTCGGAGAGTTACGGAGGTGATACCAAGCCTTATTTTGTTTCTTTCGCGCTACTCTACATTCATCGTTCCACCAGGGAACACGTCGTTTAGAAGATGATCCGTTTGTTTGCGAGATACATATCGACGCTGCATCGAAAATAAGTGCTGTTAAATGTGCAACTGCATCATCAATACTAAGCATACGGATGTCATTCCAGGTCAAATATGTCAACTCTCTGTATTGCTGCCAGTTCGCTGAGTCGACTTTCCACTGGGGCAGATGGGGTGAGAATTCGTCCCGTTTTGTTAATTTTAAAATAATTGGAAAATGGTCGCTCCCGTATAGATCATTAACCACCTTCCATTCCAAGTATGGCACGACTGTACTCGATGCAATACTTAAGTCTATGTATGAAAATGTTTTGTTTGCGACGCTGTAGAAGGTTGGCTCTTTCTTATTTAATAAACATGCACCTGTAGATAACAGGAAGTTTTCTATCAGGCGCCCTCTGGCATCACATCGAGAGTCACCCCACAGGGTATTATGTGCATTGAGGTCTCCAACGAGAATATAGGGCTCCGGAAGTTGAGCAATAAAGCTTTCGAATTCTGTTCTGGAGAGTTGGTAGCTGGGGGGGATGTATAAGGAAGTAATTGTTAACAGCTTATCAAAAAGCACTGCTCTGACTGCAACTGCCTCAAGGGGCGTTTGCAGCTGCAAATGTTGGCAGGCGACACCCTTATCAACTATTATAGCAACACCGCCCGATGAGACCAAAGCGTCGTTGCGGTCTTTACGGTAAATGGCATATTGCCGCAGAAAGTTTGTGTGTGTAGGATTTAGGTGTGTCTCTTGCACACAGAGCACTCGTGGATTAAACTTGTGTAGGAGTTCCTTTATGTCGTCTAGATTGTGGAGTAGACCTCTCACATTCCAATGCATGATCTGTGTAGCCATATTGGAAGTGTTTTGTCGTGTGTGTCAAGAGAAATAAGGTAGCTCACGAGACCTTTCCAGGCCCCGTGATGCGGGATTTTTCTTTTCTTCCGGCGCGCTCCACGGAGCTACGCCGTTCCTTCGGCGCCTGGGACGCCGGAGTAGTGATGCTTGCATCCATCGCCTCGTCATGGGCGCTGGATGCTGCCCGCTCCACGGGCACACTCAGGGGTTTTGGGGGCCGGTCTGCACGAGCAGTGACCCTGGGGCCGGCAGGTCCGGAGGACTGCTGGCCCTGCGTTGTAGGGGGCGGAACAGCACTGGCTGCTCCTGCCAGGGGGGCTGAAGGCGTAACCGCCGTCACACTCTGTGTGACTCGGGCGGCCGCCGCAGGATGTGACGCTGCCCCCCGGCGCGCCACATCGGTGTAGGAAGGACTGAACTGATTATGGGCAGCAAAACGCTTGCGCGCCTCCGGAAATGAAATGTTTAGTTTGACTTTGAGTTGTATTATTTCTTTTTCTTTCTTCCATGACGGGCACGATCGCGAATAGGCGGGGTGGTCTCCGTCACAGTTGGCACAATGGGTTGTGGAAGTGCAGATGTCTGAGGCATGTTCTTTAGAAGCACATTTTGCACAGGTAGCGCGCCCTCGGCAGCTCTGAGACCCATGCCCAAAACGCTGACACTTGAAGCATCGGCGCGGATTGGGAATGTACGGTCGTACACGGAGCTTACAATATCCGGTCTCGATTGAATCTGGTAGGTCGCTTGTTCCAAAAGTGATGATTACATGTTTTGTGGGGATTTCCTTGTCGTCACGCCTTAACTTAATTCGTTGCACCTTTACTACATTTTGGTCTTGCCATCCATCCAACAGCTCGCTTTCACTGAGTTCTAGAAGGTCGTCATCAGAGATGACACCGCGAACAGTGTTCATTGACCTGTGAGGGCCCACTGAGACGGGAATGTCACCAAATGCAACAAGTTTCGACAATTTGTTGTACTGTGGCTTATCACGCACTTCCAAAAGAAGGTCTCCGCTTCCCATCTTAGTGACTTTATAACCTGGGCCGATTGCTTCTGTCAGACATTTTGCTACAACAAATGGGGATATTGTACGGACAGTCTTGGTTTCGTGTTGGCTATGTATTACGTGGTATTTGGGAAAAATTTCTTTAGGTTTCATAAAAAAGTTGAATGTTTCATCGGTGCGCCCCCTTTTCAGGGAGCGATCAGGTAGTAGGGGAAAAGCATTTGCCATATAGGTTTGCAAAATTCGGCGGCGATGGTGGCCACCCACCACGGAGCCCAACAAGGGGACGCTACAAGGTTGGAATACCTGCAGACGCCAGCCATGCATCGCCGCTATAACCTAATATAGAATACCCAAGGTTGGATAAGTACACCAGGTTAACCCTTGCCGCCCAGAAATTCGGAAGTGAGAAGAAGTGACTAGAAGACAGGAAAGATGGAAAAGTGAGAGAGAAAGGCTAAAGACTGAAGAGGGGGACAGGAAAAGGCGACTGCCGATTTCCTCCAGGTGGGTCAGTCTGGAGGTGCCGTCTATGTGAAGCAGAGGCCGAAGAGGTGTGTTGCCTCCGCCGGGGGGCCTTAAAGGTCCAAACACCCGGCATCGGCTCAACCCCCAGGATCCCCCTTTCCCCAGACACGGCTAAGCCGCGCACGGCTACACGCGGGAGGGTCCTAGCCTCGTGTGCTCGGGTCCGTGGTGGCGCAACTCACCAAACGCCTGCTTGCGCAGACGCCCCTGCGGGTCTGTAGTCAACTATATTCTGGCGAAGAATTGCAAAACTTCATCGTGAAAGAAGCAGAGGAAGTTCTAGTCAACTCTACAAGTGAAGAACGGCAACAATTCATGGTGAAGGGAGCAGAGTTTAGTTCTAGTCCACTCTAAAGTCAAAAACGGGCAACAATGCATCGTCAAGGTAGCAGACTTCAGTTCTCGTCCACACTAAAGGCAAATAAGGGCAACAATTTATCGTGAAAGTAACAGAGGTCAGTTCTAGTCCACTTTACAGCAAAAGGAGGGCCACAATTCATCGTTAAAAAACGTAGACACTTCTAGTCAACTGGATGCTGGCCAAGAATTGCAACATTTCATTGTGAAAGAAGCAGAGGAAGTTCTAGTCAACTCTAGAGGCAAAGAAGGGCAACAATTCATCGTGAAGGTAGCCGACTTCAGTTCTAGTTCATTCTACAGGCACAAAAGAGCAACAATTCATCATGAAAGTACCAGAGTTCAGTTCTAGTCCACTTTACAGCCAAAGAAGGGCCACAATTCATCGTGAAAATAGCGCAGAAATTGCTAGTCAACAGGATGCTGGCCAAGAATTGCAACATTTTATCATGAAAGAAGCTGAGTTATGTTCTAGTCCGCTCTACAGTCAAGAAAGGGCAACAATTCCTCTTGAAAGTACCAGAGTTCAGTTCTAGTCTACTTTACAGCCAAATAAGGGCCACAATTCGTGAAAAATGCGCAGGTAGTTCTAGTCCACTAGATGCTGGCGAAGAATTGCAAAACTTTATCGCGAAAGAAGCAGAGGAAGTTCTGGTTCAATCTACAGTCAAAAAAGGGCAACAATTCATCGTGAAGGTAGGAGGCTTCAGTTCTAGTCCACTCTACAGGCAAAAAAGGGCAAGAATTCGTCGTGAAAATACCAGAGTTCAGTTCTAGTCCACTTTACAGTCAAAGAAGGGCCACAATTCATCGTGGAAAAAGCACAGCTATTTTTAATCAACTGGATGGTGGCCAAGAATTGCAACATTTCATCGTGAAAGAAGCAGAGTTTAGTTCTAGTCGACTCTACAGTCAAAAAAGGGCAACAATTCACCGTGAAGGTAGCAGACTTCAGTTCTAGTCCATTATACAGGCAAAAAGAGCAACAATTCGTCGGGAAACTACCAGAGTTCTGTTATAGTCCACTTTACAGCCAAAGAAGAGCCACAATTCATCGTGGAAAAAGCGCAGTTAGTTCTAGTCAACTGGATGCTGGCCAAGAATTGCAAAACTTCATCGTGAAAGAAGCAGAGGAAGTTGTAGTCATCTGTACAAGCGAAGAAGGGCAACAATTGACGGTCATGGGTGCAGAATTTAGTTCTAGTCCATTCTACAGTCAAAAAAGAGCAACAATTCATCGTGAAAGTAGGAAACTTCAGTTCTAGTCCATTACACAGGCAAAAAGAGCAACAATTTGTCGGGAAAGTACCAGACTTCAGTTATAGTCCACTTTACAGCCAAAGAAGGGCCACAATTCATCGTGAAAATAGCGCAGAAATTGCTAGTCAACAGGATGCTGGCCAAGAATTGCAACATTTTATCATGAAAGAAGCAGAGTTAAGTTCTAGTCCGCTCTACAGTCAAGAAAGGGCAACAATTCCTCTTGAAAGTACCAGAGTTCAGTTCTAGTCTACTTTACAGCCAAATAAGGGCCACAATTCGTGAAAAATGCGCAGGTAGTTCTAGTCCACTAGATGCTGGCGAAGAATTGCAACATTTCATTATGAAAGAAGCAGAGGAAGTTCTAGTCAACTCTAGAGGCAAAGAAGGGCAACAATTCATGGTGAAGGAAGCAGGCTTCACTTCTAGTCCACTCTACAGGCAAAAAAGGGCAACAATTCGTCGTGAAAATACCAGAGCTCAGTTCTAGTCCGCTTTACAGCCAAAGAAGGGCCACAATTCATCGTGAAAAAAGCGCAGGTAGCTGTAGTCAACTATATTCTGGCGAAGAATTGCAAAACTTCATCGTGAAAGAAGCAGAGGAAGTTCTAGTCAACTCTACAAGTGAAGAACGGCAACAATTCATGGTCAAGGGAGCAGAGTTTAGTTCTAGTCCACTCTAAAGTCAAAAACGGGCAACAATGCATCGTCAAGGTAGCAGACTTCAGTTCTCGTCCACACTAAAGGCAAATAAGGGGAACAAGTCATCATGAAAGTACCAGAGTTCAGTTCTACTCCACTTTTCAGCAAAAGGAGGGCCACAATTCATCGTTAAAAAACGCAGATACTTATAGTCAACTGGATGCTGGCCAAGAATAGCAATATTTCATTGTGAAAGAAACTGAGTTAAGTTCTAGTCCACTCTACAGTCAAAAAGGGCAACAATTCAACGTGAAGGTAGCAGAGATAAGTTCTAGTCCACTCTACAGTCAAACAAGGGCAACAATTCATCGTGAAAGTATCAGAGTTCAGTTCTAGTCTACTTTACAGCCAAAGAAGTGCCACAATTCGCCGTGAAAAATGTCCATGTAGTTCTAGTCAACTAGATGCTGGCGAAGAATTGCAAAACTTCATCGTGAAAGAAGCAGAGGAAGTTCTAGACAACTCTACAAGCGAAGAACGGCAACAATTCATGCTGAAGGTAGCAGAGTCTAGTTCTAGTTCATTCTACAGTAAAAAAAAGGCAACATTTCATCGTGAAGGTAGCAGACTTCAGTTCTAGTTCATTATACAGGCAAAAAGAGCAACAATTCGTCGGGAAAGTACCAGAGTTCTGTTATAGTCCACTTTACAGCCAAAGAAGAGCCCCAATTCATCGTGGAAAAAGCGCAGCTAGTTCTAGTCAACTGGAAGCTGGCCAAGAATTGCAAAACTTCATCGTGAAAGAAGCAGAGGAAGTTCTTGTCAACTCTACAAGCGAAGAACCGCAACAATTCACGGTCAAGGATGCAGAGTTTAGTTGTAGTCCACTCTACAGTCAAAAAAGGGCAACAATGCATCGTCAAGGTAGCAGACTTGAGTTCTCGACCACACTACAGGCATTTAAGGGCAACAATTTATCATGAAAGTACCAGAGTTCAGTTCTAGTCTACTTTACAGCCAAAGAAGGGCCACAATTCATCGTGAAAATAGCACAGCCATTGCTAGTGAACAGGATGCTGGCCAAGAATTGCAACATTTTATCGTGAAAGAAGCAGAGTTAAGTTCTAGTCCGCTCTACAGTCAAAAAAGGTCCACAATTAATCTTGAAAGTAGCAGAGTTCAGTTCTAGTCTACTTTACAGCCAAAGAAGGGCCACAATTCGTGAAAAACGCGCAGGTAGTTCTAGTCCACTAGATGCTGGCGAAGAATTTCAAAACTTCATCGTGAAAGAAGCAGAGGAAGTTCTACTCCAATCTACAGTCAAAAAAGGGCAACAATTCATCGTGAAGGTAGAAGGCTTCAGTTCTAGTCCACTCTACAGGCAAAAAAAAAATGCAAGAATTCGTCGTGAAAATACCAGAGTTCAGTTCTAGTCCACTTTACAGTCAAAGAAGGGCCACAATTCATCGTGGAAAAAGCACAGCTATTTTTAATCAACTGGATGCTGGCCAAGAATTGCAACATTTCATCGTGAAAGAAGCAGAGTTTAGTTCTAGTCGACTCTACAGTCAAAAAAGGGCAACAATTCACCGTGAAGGTAGCAGACTTCAGTTCTAGTCCATTATACATACAAAAAGAGCAACAATTCGTCGGGAAACTACCAGAGTTCTGTTATAGTCCACTTTACAGCCAAAGAAGAGCCACAATTCATCGTGGAAAAAGCGCAGTTAGTTCTAGTCAACTGGATGCTGGCCAAGAATTGCAAAACTTCATCGTGAAAGAAGCAGAGGAAGTTGTAGTCATCTGTACAAGCGAAGAAGGGCAACAATTGACGGTCATGGGTGCAGAATTTAGTTCTAGTCCATTCTACAGTCAAAAAAGAGCAACAATTCATCGTGAAAGTAGGAAACTTCAGTTCTAGTCCATTACACAGGCAAAAAGAGCAACAATTTGTCGGGAAAGTACCAGACTTCAGTTATAGTCCACTTTACAGCCAAAGAAGGGCCACAATTCATCGTGAAAATAGCGCAGAAATTGCTAGTCAACAGGATGCTGGCCAAGAATTGCAACATTTTATCATGAAAGAAGCAGAGTTAAGTTCTAGTCCGCTCTACAGTCAAGAAAGGGCAACAATTCCTCTTGAAAGTACCAGAGTTCAGTTCTAGTCTACTTTACAGCCAAACAAGGGCCACAATTCGTGAAAAATGCGCAGGTAGTTCTAGTCCACTAGATGCTGGCGAAGAATTGCAACATTTCATTATGAAAGAAGCAGAGGAAGTTCTAGTCAACTCTAGAGGCAAAGAAGGGCAACAATTCATGGTGAAGGAAGCAGGCTTCACTTCTAGTCCACTCTACAGGCAAAAAAGGGCAACAATTCGTAGTGAAAATACCAGAGCTCAGTTCTAGTCCGCTTTACAGCCAAAGAAGGGCCACAATTCATCGTGAAAAAAGCGCAGGTAGCTGTAGTCAACTAGATGCTGGCGAAGAATTGCAAAACTTCATCGTGAAAGAAGCAGAGGAAGTTCTAGACAACTCTACAAGCGAAGAACGGCAACAATTCATGCTGAAGGTAGCAGAGTCTAGTTCTAGTTCATTCTACAGTAAAAAAAAGGCAACATTTCATCGTGAAGGTAGCAGACTTCAGTTCTAGTTCATTATACAGGCAAAAAGAGCAACAATTCGTCGGGAAAGTACCAGAGTTCTGTTATAGTCCACTTTACAGCCAAAGAAGAGCCCCAATTCATCGTGGAAAAAGCGCAGCTAGTTCTAGTCAACTGGAAGCTGGCCAAGAATTGCAAAACTTCATCGTGAAAGAAGCAGAGGAAGTTCTTGTCAACTCTACAAGCGAAGAACCGAACAATTCACGGTCAAGGATGCAGAGTTTAGTTGTAGTCCACTCTACAGTCAAAAAAGGGCAACAATGCATCGTCAAGGTAGCAGACTTGAGTTCTCGACCACACTACAGGCATTTAAGGCCAACAATTCATCATGAAAGTACCAGAGTTCAGTTCTAGTCTACTTTACAGCCAAAGAAGGGCCACAATTCATCGTGAAAATAGCACAGCCATTGCTAGTGAACAGGATGCTGGCCAAGAATTGCAACATTTTATCGTGAAAGAAGCAGAGTTAAGTTCTAGTCCGCTCTACAGTCAAAAAAGGTCCACAATTAATCTTGAAAGTACCAGAGTTCAGTTCTAGTCTACTTTACAGCCAAAGAAGGGCCACAATTCGTGAAAAACGCGCAGGTAGTTCTAGTCCACTAGATGCTGGCGAAGAATTTCAAAACTTCATCGTGAAAGAAGCAGAGGAAGTTCTACTCCAATCTACAGTCAAAAAAGGGCAACAATTCATCGTGAAGGTAGAAGGCTTCAGTTCTAGTCCGCTCTACAGTCAAAAAAGGGCAACAATTCATCGTGAAATCTCAGAGTTCAGTTTTAGTCCACTTTACAACCAAAGAAGGGCCACAATTCACCGTTAAAAAAGCGCAGGTAGTTCTAGTCAACTAGATTCTGGCGAAGAATTGCAAAACTTCATCGTGAAAGAAGCAGAGGAAGTTCTAGTCAACTCTACAAGTGAAGAACTGCAACAATTCATGGTCAATGGAGCAGAGTTTAGTTCTAGTCCACTCCACAGTAAAAAACGGGCAACAATGCATCGTCAAGGTAGCAGACTTCAGTTCTCGTCCACACTAAAGGCAAATAAGGGCAACAATTCATCATGAAAGTACCAGAGTTCAGTTCTACTCCACTTTACAGCAAAAGGAGGGCCACAATTCTTCGTTAAAAACGTAGATACTTCTAGTCAACTGGATGCTGGCCAAGAATGTCAACATTTCATTGTGAAAGAAGCAGAGGAAGTTCTAGTCAACTCTACAGGCAAAGAAGGGCAACAATTCATGGTGAAGGAAGCAGGCTTCACTTCTAGTCCACTCTACAGGCAAAAAAGGGCAACAATTCGTCGTAAAAATACCAGAGCTCAGTTCTAGTCCACTTTACAGCCAAAGAAGGGCCACAATTCATCGTGGAAAAAGCGCAGGTAGCTGTAGTCAACTAGATTCTGGCGAAGAATTGCAAGGTTTTATTGTGAAAGAAGCAGAGTTAAGTTCTAGTCCACTCTACAGTCAAAAAAGGGCAACAATTCATCTTGAAAGTACCAGAGTTCAGTTCTAGTCTGCTTTACAGCCAAAGAAGGGACACAATTCGCGAAAAACGCGCAGGTAGTTCTAGTCCACTAGATGCTGTCGAAGAATTGCAAAACTTCATCGTGAAAGAAGCAGAGGATGTTCTTGTGAACTCTACAAGCGAAGAACGGCAACAATTCACGGTAAAGGAAGCAGAGTTGAGTTGTAGTCCACTCTACAGTCAAAAAAGGGCAACAATGCATCGTCAAGGTAGCAGACTTCCGTTCCCGTCCACACTACAGGCAAATAAGGGCAACAATTCATCATGAAAGTACCAGAGTTCAGTTCTAGTCCACTTTACAGCCAAAGAAGGGCCACAATTCATCGTGAAAATAGCGCAGCCATTGCTAGTCAACAGAATGCTGGCCAAGAATTGCAACATTTTATCGTGAAGGAAGCAGAGTTAGGTTCTAGTCCACTCTCCAGTCAAAAAAGGGCAACAATTCATCTTGAAAGTACCAGAGTTCAGTTCTAGTCAAAGAAGGGCCACAATTCGTGAAAAACGCGCAGGTAGTTGTAGTCCACTAGATGCTGGCGAAGAATTGCAAAACTTTATCGTGAAAGAAGCAGAGGAAGTTCTAGTCAACTCTACAGTCAAAAAAGGGGAACAATTCATCGTGAAGGTAGCAGACTTCAGTTCAAGTCAGCTCTACAGGCAAAAAAGGGCAACAATTCATCGTGAAAGTACCAGAGTTCAGTTCTTGTCTACTTTACAGCCAAAGAAGGACCACAATTCGTGAAAAACGCGCAGGTAGTTCTAGTCCACTAGATGCTGGCGAAGAATTGAAAAACTTTATCGCGAAAGAAGCAGAGGAAGTTCTAGTCCAACCTACAGTCAAAAAAGGGCAACAATTCATCGTGAAGGTAGCAGGCTTCAGTTCTAGTCCACCCTACAGGCAAAAAAGGGCAAGAATTCGTCGTGAAAATGCCAGAGTTCAGTTCTAGTCCACTTTACAGCAAAAGAAGGGCCACAATTCATCGTGGAAAAAGCGCAGCTATTTTTAGTCAACTGGATGCTGGCCAAGAATTGCAACATTTCATCGTGAAAAAAGCAGAGTTTAGTTCTAGTCCACTCTACAGTCAAAAAAGGGCAACAACTCATCGTGAAGGTAGCAGACTTCAGTTCTAGTCCATTCTACAGGCAAAAAAGAGCAACAATTCATCGTGAAAATACCAGAGTTAAGTTCTTGTCCACATTACAGCCAAAGAAGTGCCACCAGTCATCGTTCAAAAAGCGCAGCTATTTCTAGTCAACTGGATGCTGGCCAAATATTGCAACACCCGCCGTGGTTGCTCAGTGGCTATGGTGTTGGGCTGCTGAGCACGAGGTCGCGGGATCGAATCCTGGCCACGGCGGCCGCATTTCGATGGGGGCTTAAAGCGAAAACACCCGTGTACTTAGATTTAGGTGCACGTTAAAGAACCACAGGTGGTCCAAATTTGCGGAGTCCCCCACAACGGCGTGCCTCATAATCAGAACTGGTTTTGGCACGTAAAACCCCATAGGTAATGAAAAAAAAATTGCAACATTTCATCGGGAAAGAAGCACAGTTTAGTTCTAGTCGACTCTACAGTCAAAAAAGGGCAACAATTCACCGTGAAGGTAGCAGACTTCAGTTCTAGTTCATTCTACAGGCACAAAAGAGCTACAATTCATCGTGAAAATAACAGAGTTCAGTTCTAGTCCACTTTACAGCCAAACAAGGCACACAATTCACCGTAAAAAAACACAGCTAGTCCTAGTCAACTGGATGCTGGCCAAGAATAGGAATATTTCAATGTCAAAGAAACAGAGTTAAGTTCTAGTCCACTCTACAGTCCAAAAAGGGCAACAATTCATCGTGAAATGCCAGAGTTCAGTTTTAGTCTACTTTACAACCAAAGAAGGGTCACAATACACCGTAGCAATGTATATTTCTTTGTACTCCTTTTTCCTTTTTGCTAATTTCCTGTACCCTCCCCTCACGCAATACTCCTTCGGGAGCCTGTGAGGTAACTGAATAAATAAATAAAAAAGCGCAGGTAGTTCTAGTCAACTGGATGCTGGCCGTGAATAGCAATATTTCATTGTGAAAGAAACAGAGTTAAGTTCTAGTCCACTCTACAGTCAAAAAAGGGCAACAATTCAACGTGAAGGTAGCAGAGATAAGTTCTAGTCCACTCTACAGTCAAACAAGGGCAACAATTCATCGTGAAAGTATCAGAATAAGTTCTAGTGAACTCTACAAGTGAAGAACGGCAACAATTCATGGTCAGGGGAGCAGAGTTTAGTTCTATGATGATGATGATTTGTAGGGTTTATTGGCGCAAGGGCCAGATGTGGCCAAAGAGCGCCAAGTCGATGATCCGTGCTTCTCATGATATATGATGAGTTAAATGCGAGGAGTATATAAAAAAATGTGGTTGATCCCTCTTATATAGGAATCGGTATAGAACACGAAAGTGAAACGTGTCTTCACAGAAGTAGTGTAATGTTTATTGCACATTGATATATAATGTCTATTGGTGTTTTGTGGCTAAAGCGCCCTTAGGCGTTGATGCACCCACGCTGACGCCTGGTGGCACGTCTCCTCCATCACGACTACCAACGTCGATGACCATGAGCAACCGTCGTGCATATGGAAGCTGCACTACGCTGCACACGCTAGCACAACGCGAAAGACGAAGCACGTAACTGACACACTAATACAACGCGCAAGACAAAGCACGTAACTGAATCGTCACCGAGTCAAATCAGCGCGTACAGCGCGTCGTAATTGCAGCCTCCGCGATCAACTTCAGAAACATTTTCAGAGCTAATTGCGGAGGCCACGCTCCGCTGTGCTGAGTACGGTGAACGCCACTACCAACGCCACCTAGCAACGCCACCTAGGTGGCGTTGGTAGTGCTTCTTGATGCCAGCGTCCCTTCGAATGCTGGCATCGAGGCGTCGTAGTGGTGAGACCACCGAAGCGTTCACTGTCGGTGCGCGTTAGTGTCATAATGCAGTACTTCTCTTTTCTGCTCGTAGGCGGCGGCACCGCCCCGAACAAGAGCGCGGGTACACGGAGGAGTGTTAGATATATAAGGCGCGTCTGTGTAGCTCTCTGCAAATGCGTTTGTGGCGCAATGGGTTAAACGCTCGGCGATCGATTCCCAAATTTTGCATGTTTGTGGAACTTTTTCTTCTGGTTTCTTTCTTTGTATTATGTTCTATGACGTATTTCCGTGACGGAAATACGTCAGTGAAGTCTTGGTGGACCCCGGCATAAAACACTTTCGTGTTAAAAACGGCTGTATAGGGGCCTAAAAACATTTCCTGAAAAGTGTAAAATATACATGTGGTGCAATGTGGCTGTAAAAGGGCGTCAAATTTATTCGCTATAAAGTACGTAAAATACAAGTATATACATATTAAAAAAATGAAAGTGACTGATCGTGTCTGCGATGACAATAGATGTTTCACGAGATAGCGATGACCAGTAAAATAAATATGTAGCGACTAGTGCCTCATCAAAGGCCTTGAAGGCAAGGGCTGGGAGGCACGTGCTCTAGAAAATGGTTTCATTGCAGCTACGACCTCCATGTGGAGGCCGTGCTACAAGTAGCCTGGCCAAATTACATGTAAGGTGTCAGTTTCTGTTAAAAAGTTTAATACTGTTTGAAAAGTGAAAAGAGGTTCATTGCTCAGAAAGAATGCTGGGTGTAACGGTATGTGTTGGAGATAAGCGGAGGGGAAGTACTTTTTCCTTTCTGCCTCTATTTCAGTGCATTGGATAAGAACATGAATAACTGTAAGCCTGTTGCCGCACTTGTTACATGTCGGAGGTTCGCTTCCCGTCAAAAGGTAGGAGTGAGTGGCGTAAGTATGTCCTATTCTTAATCTACAAAGAAGCACTTCCTTATATCTTGCTGTTCTTTCAGATATCCAGTTCCCTAATTTTGGTTTGATAATGTGTAGCTTATTCACTACTGCATTATCCCATTGGTCCTGCCAGTACTTCCTCAGTTTATGGCGTAACAAAGGCTTAAGTTCTGTTGCTGGTATTGGTTTATTCATATCCGTTTCATTAAAAGCGACTGACGTTGCATTTTCGTCAGCTGCTACATTACCTTTTATGCCCCTATGGCCAGGTACCCAGCATAGGACGATGTTTTGGTTGTACTTTAAGGCTAAGCATAGTTGTGTGTATAGATCATTAAAAACAGGGTTCTTATGTTTTCGAAAACTCATTAAGGCTCTTACTACACTTAATGAATCCGTGAAAATGATGGCTTTATTGAGATTTATTTGCATGATGTGCTTTACAGCTGAGAGTATCGCGTAAGCTTCAGCCGTGAAAATACTTGTGTTGGGATTTAGAGAACCGGATATGGAAAAAGAAGGCCCAAGAGCTGCATACGCGACACCAGCAGATGATTTGGAAGCATCTGTATAAAACTCAGCACAGCAGTACTTCGCTTGGAGTTCGAGGAAATGTGATCGTATGTGTGCCTCAGGTGCATCTTTCGTTATTTCGACAAAAGAGATATCGCACTCCATGGTCTGCCATTCCCAAGGCGGTGGTAGGCGAGTGGGAGGCATTAGAATATTTTCTGGGAGATGGATGTCTGTTTCTTCTGCCATTGCTTCCAAGCGCAGGCTCAAAGGAGTTCTAATAAGTGAACGGTTATGATAGAGTCTGGCAGCAGACAGGTCGCTAACGATGGAATGACATGGATGCTCGGTGTCTGATTTTACTTTAGTGTAGTATGAAAAACTTAAGAATGTTCTGCGTAGATGTAAGGACCATTCGTTGGACTCGACGTACAGACTTTCAACTGGGCTCGTTCTAAAGGCGCCTGTTGCCAGTCGTATACCGAGGTTGTGGACTGGGTCGAGAATCTTTAGCGCACTCCGAGTTGCGGAATGGTACACCACGGCTCCGTAGTCGAGACGCGATTGTACAAGACTATTATGCAGGCTAAGCAGACACTTCCTGTCACTGCCCCAGGTTGTCCGAGAGAGCAGCTTAAGGAGGTTCATGGTCTTCAGGCACTTTTCTTTAAGATATTTTAAGTGGGGAATGAAGTTAAGTTTTGTGTCCACGATAACACCTAAGAATTTGTGTTCAAGGCTGACAGTTAGTCTTTGTCCATTAAGGTTAATATCTGGTTCTGGTAGTACACCTCTCTTGTTTGAGAACAGGACACATGTGCTTTTTTGAGGGTTCAATCTAAAACCATTCTCGTCCGCCCACTTTGAGAATCTATTCAAGCCAAGCTGTAGCTGCCTCTCGCAAATGCTAATATTGCACGACCTGAACCCTATCTGTACATCGTCCACATAGACGGAGTAAAAGAGTGTGCGAGGTAATACGGTGTGTAGGGAGCTCATTTTAACAACAAATAGCGTGCAGCTCAGTACTCCACCCTGCGGTACACCTGTCTCCTGTATGAATGGTCGAGAGTGCACGTTGCCAACTCTAACACGAAATGTCCTGTCAGAGAGATAACTTTCAATTGTTCTCAGCAAGTTGCCGCGAATTCCCATTGCAGAAAGATCTCGAAGGATCCCGAAGCGCCACGTAGTATCGTACGCCTTTTCCATGTCAAGAAACACAGATAATACAAGCTGTTTGTGGACAAAGGCATCCCTGATGTACGTTTCCATGCGCACAAGCTGATCTGTCGTCGATCTGCCTTCTCTGAAACCACATTGATATGGGTCTAGTTTTTTGTTTATTTCTAGATAGTGGACCAGGCGCCTGTTCACCATCTTCTCAAAAACTTTGCATAGGCAGCTCGTCAATGCTATAGGCCGATAACTATTTGCCAAAGAAGGGTCCTTACCATGTTTCAAAATGGGAATTATGATGGCCTCTTTCCAAGCAGAGGGAATGTCGCCGGAAGACCATACAGAATTGTAGAGACAAAGAAGAGTTTTTTGTGTTTCACACGGCAAGTGTTTTAGCATTTCATATAGAATGCGGTCAGAACCTGGGGCAGATTTGTTGCAGCTGTTTAGTGCTGCCTGAAGCTCTGCCATGCAAAAGGGTTTATTGTATGCCTCGCATTTTGTGCCTTTCCTTTCTAATGGTTGTCCTTCTATTTGCCTTTTGTACCTTTGGAATGTTCGGAGTAGTGCGACGAGCTGGATATCTGTTCGAAATGTGCGCCAAGAAAGTTCGCCTGATCTTCCATGCTGTCGCCCTGAGGATTCACCAAAGGCAGCGAGTAAGGCTGTCGACCCTTTATTCTCTTCACTCTGTTCCAAACCTTTGTTTCATCAGTGTAAGAGTTAATGCCCGATATATACTCTCTCCAACTCTCTCTTCTAGCTTGTCGCCGCGTTCTCCGACCCTGGGATTTGACCTGCTTGAAGTTAACTAGATTTTCTGCCGTCGGAGAGTCCCGAAGTAAACCCCATGCCTTGTTCTGCTTCTTACGCGCTATTCGACACTCATCGTTCCACCACGGAACACGGCGTTTTGTGGACAATCCACTTGTTACAGGGATACATTTGGAGGAGGTGTCAAGGAGAAAAACCGTAAAATATTTAACCGCAGCGTCTATGTTTAAAGCACACATGTCGTCCCATGATAAAGAAGCAAGGCTTTTGAACTTTTCCCAGTCAGCTGAGTCAGTTTTCCAGCGAGGAAATTCTGGAGGACATTCATTAGACATTGGTGTGCATAGAACTACCGGGAAATGGTCACTCCCGTAAGGGTTTTTAATAACTTTCCATTTAAAGTAAGGTAGAAGAGTAGGAGATGCTATACTAAGGTCTATTGAGGAGTATGTTTTGTTTGCCAGATTATAATACGTGGGCTCTTTCCCATTCAGAAGACATGCATCTGAAGAAAAAAGGAACTGTTCAATCAAGCGACCTCTCGCATCGCAGCGCGAGTCGCCCCATAGGTTGCTGTGTGCATTTAAATCTCCAAGCACAAGATACGGTTCAGGTAGCTGATCTATTAATGCTTGGAATTCTTGTTTGTGAAGCTGAAAATGCGGCGGTATATATAGGGAGCAGATGGTTATCAGTTTATTTAGAAGTATAGCTCGAACAGCCACTGCCTCAAGTGGTGTTTGTAGCTGTAAGTGTTGACAAGCTATAGATTTGTCAGCTATGATGGCTACGCCTCCGGATGATGCGAAGGCATCATCGCGATCCTTCCGAAAAATGACATAGTGACGAAGGAAGTGTTTGTGTTTAGATTTCAAATGGGTCTCTTGGACACACAGCACTTTTGGAGTTAGTTCATGGAGGATAAATTGGACATCATCGAGGTTGCGGAGCAGACCTCTGACATTCCACTGAATAATCAGTGTATCCATATTAAATAAATGTTGTGCTATGTGTCAAAGAGAACAAATTTGGTTTAGCTTACTGGGCCCTTTTGGGGTCCTGTAATTGGAGTTCTGTCTTTTCTAGAGCGGTCGACAGAATCGCGCCGCTCTTTAGGCGCCAACTGCGCCATCTGACTGGGTGTTGTGTCCATAGCCTCTTGCGAGGCACTGGACACGCGCTCTTGCGAGCGGTGTGTTTTCCGTGAAGGCCTTGCCTCGGAAGACGAGGCCTTGGAGCCCACCGTCCTGGTAGTTGATGGGCTTGTCTTGACCTCTGAGCTGCGCTGACTGGTGCCAGCACTAGCAGAGGCCTCCGCTGTGGTCGAGTTCGGGGGAGGTAGGGCAGCCTTCGCTGCTCCCACCGTGGGGGCGAGTGGCGGTGCCGCGCGCTCGCTATGCGTGGCGCTGGCGGCCGCCAGGTGCCGTTGTGGTACTGCCCCCCGACGTACCACTTCGGCGAAAGGTGCGCTCTGTGCAAATGTTGGTGAGACCCGTTGCCTTGCTTCTCTGAAAGTTATGTTTTCCTTTACCTTTATCGCAATTATTTCTTTTTCTTTTTTCCAAACTGCGCATGATCGAGAGTATGCAGGGTGGCCACCATTACAATTGCTGCAACGGGGCTCAGCCTCACAGTCATCTGCAGCGTGATCATTTATGCCACATTTCGCACAGGTTAGCCGCCCTCGGCAGCTCTGGGAAGCATGACCAAACCTCTGGCACTTAAAACAACGTCGCGGGTTTGGGATGTATGGTCGTACTCTGATTTTGATATATCCAGTTTCTAATGTTTCTGGCAGCATGCTAGAGCCAAAGGTAACTATCAGGTGCTTAGTTGGCAGTTCCTTGTTGTCACGTCTGATCTTTATTCTTTGTACACTTATTACGTTTTCATCTTTCCATCCTTCCAGCAGTTCCTCTTCGGTCAAGTCCATCAAGTCAATGTCAGAGATTACGCCTTTAGCCGTATTCATGGTTCGGTGTGCTGTTACGCTGACAGGGATGTCGCCAAGTTGTACAAGGTTCGTTAGTTTGTCATGTTGTGCTTTGTCTTTCAGTTCGAGTAATAAGTCGCCACTTGCTAGCTTGGTGATTTTATAGCCGCTTCCAATGGTCTCTGTGAGATACTTTGCTACAATGAATGGTGAAATCGTTCTTGCCTTCTTGTCAGGTTTATCACTGTGAACAACGTGAAACTTCGGGAAAGTCTGAGTGCCTTTGAGGAAAAACTGGAATGTAGCATCGGTGCGCCCCCTTTTAGAGGGACGATCGGTTGAGAAGGGGTTGGAAGTTCCCATGAAATGTGTTATGTATTCGGCGACGATGCCAGTCACCCACCACCGAGCCCAACAAGGGGGCAAGGCAGGGTATGTGGTGAAGCAAGCCCTACCGTGCCAACTGTACGTCGTCGCTATAACCACATATGTTATAACCAAGGTAGGTCATAGCACACCAGGTTAACCCTCGCCGCCAGGAATGTTGGAAGTTATCAGAAGAGAAAAGAAGACAGGAAAGACTACAAGTGAGAGGGAAAGACGAAGGTGTGTGGAGGGAGAGAAAGGAAAAGGCGACTGCCGATTTCCCCGGGGTGGGTCAGCCCAGGGGTGCCGTCTATGTGAAGCAGAGGCCGAAGAGGTGTGTTGCCTCCGCCGGGGGATGATGATGTGTGGTGTTTTATGGCGCAAGGGCCAGTTATGGCCAAAGAGCGCCATGCGATTGTTTGTGAGTGTGCAGTGGAGCGATGAATTCTGAGAAATAGATGAAGTGTGGCTGTAAAGGGGCCTAAAAATAATCGCTGTAAAATGCGTAAAAATATACATGCACTAAAATCATGGCAATGACTAATGAGGTGTACTATGAAATGGAGAATGCATTGAGAAAGAATGACACGATATTTAAAATATTGAAGATGTAGTAATTGGAAAGAAGCACTACTGCCTAAACAGAGCCCTTGAACCACAAGGGCCTGGAGGCATGTGCTTATACAAAACTACTATCACAGCAGCATCCTCTGGAGGGAGGATGCGCTATGAATTTATTGGGCTGATAACATGTAGCACAACATCGTTCAAAAAGCCGAGGATTGCTTTGGCGTTAAAAAGTGGTTCTTCACCAATAAACATCATGGGATGAAGAGGGATATGATAGCGGTATGCTACAGGAAAATATTTTCTTCTCTCCGTTTCGGCTTCCCGACACTCCAGCAGGACGTGGAGCACGGTCAGCCTCTCACCACATCTACCACAGGTTGGTGGTTCATCACCAGTGAGCAAAAAATTGTGGGTGCCGTACGTGTGTCCTATTCGGAGACGACAGAATAGGACATCAATTCGTCGTGTTTTCGTAGCTGAGGGCCAGAAACCTAACTGTGGTTTAATCATGTGAAGTTTATTATTTGTTTCAGCGTCCCACAAGTGTTGCCAGTGGCTTCGTAGCTTCTTTCGCAAGAAAGGTTTCAAGTCTGTTGCAGGAACAGCAGTTGTAGGGTTAATAGCCTGAGATGTAACTGATGTGGCCATTTGATCTGCTCGAACATTACCCTCAATGCCTCTATGACCCGGTACCCAGCATAAAATCACATGCTGGTTAGATATATACGCTTTACACAGAATGGAATAGAGCTCATTAAGTACAGGGTTTTTGTGTTTACAGAGTGATTGCAATGCTTTCACAACACTTTGCGAGTCCGTAAATATGATAGTCTTTTTGAGTTTTGTTTTCATTATAAACTTTACAGCCGATAATATTGCATAGGCCTCAGCCGTAAAGATACTTGTCTCCGGGTGCAGTACACCGGTTTCCGAAAACGATGGACCGATGGCTGCATAATAAACCCCGGCATGTGACCTAGAAGCGTCCGTGTAAAACTCTGTACACGAGTACTTGGATTGAAGCTCTAGGAAATGCATTTTAATGTGCGCCTCTGGAGCGTCTTTCGTGACCTCTACGAACGATGTGTCGCACTCTATGATCTGCCACTGCCACGGCGGTAACAATTTAGCAGGAGCCATAGGACGATGTTCAAGCACTGGAACACCCATTTGCTCACTAAGATTCCTTACACGTAAAGAGAACGGTTTCCTCGCTGCAGGTCGGTTATGGAAGAGTGCAGCGGCGGTCATATCGTTTATGGTGGAATAAGAAGGATGTTCGTTGTTTGCTTGTACTGTCAGAAAATATACGAAACTGCTATATGAGCGCTGCAGATGGAGTGACCACTGGTTCGACTCTACATAGAGACTCTGGATCGGGCTTGTTCGGAAAGCACCGGTCGCGAGGCGGATACCCAAATGGTGAATGGGGTCTAGTATTTTTAATGCACTTGGCGTTGCGGAGTTATAAACTATAGCTCCGTAATCAAGGCGCGAGCGGACAAGACTGTTGTACAAGTTTAGGAGGCATTTTCGATCACTACCCCACTGTTGTGTGCGAGAGAATTTTTAAAAGGTTCATAGTCTTCAGACACTTTGTCTTCAGATATTTAAGATGGGGGATGAAGGTAAGCTTAGAGTCCAGAATTATGCCCAGGAATTTATGTTCACTGCTCATGGATAGTTCCTCTCGATTGATCGTGAGATTTGGTACCGGTGTCACGCCTCTTTTGTTTGAGAAGAGTATGCATGTACTTTTCTGTGCGTTTATTTTGAACCCATTTACATCCGCCCATTTAGACAATTTGTTTAATCCAAGCTGCACCTGTCGTTCACAGATAGCGATGTTACATGATTTGAAACCTATCTGTACATCATCGACGTACACAGAATAAAACATGCTGCGTGGAATCACTGTATGCAGGGAGTTCATTTTTACAATGAAGAGTGTGCAACTAAGTACACCCCCTTGCGGCACGCCAGCCTCCTGGGTGAATGTTCTAGATAAACATTGCCCACTCTTACGCGAAACGTGCGGTTAGACAAGTAGCTTTCGACTGTATTTAACATATTTCCGCGGACCCCCATCGCAGAAAGATCTCGCAGAATTCCGAAGCGCCATGTCGTGTCGTACGCTTTCTCTAAATCTATAAATACAGAAAGTAAAAACTGTTTATGAATAAATGCATCTCTGATGTTTGCCTCGATGCGAACAAGGTGGTCTATTGTCGACCTACCTTCTCGGAAGCCACACTGGAAGGGGTCTAGTATTTTGTTATTTTCTAGGAAACTGATTAAACGCCGGTTTATCATTTTTTCATACAGCTTGCACAGGCAGCTTGTTAGTGCTATTGGCCTGTAGCTGCTGGCTAAGGACGGGTCTTTGCCTTGTTTAAGTATAGGGATGACTATGGCTTCTTTCCATGAGGACGGGATACACCCAGCCGCCCACATGGCATTAAACAGAGATAAGAGTGTTTTCAGTGTTTCAGGGTGTAGGTATCTAACCATTTCATACATGATACGATCACCACCTGGCGCCGAGTTGTTACAACAAGCGAGAGATGCTTTAAGTTCGGCTAAGTTAAATGGTTGATTGTAAGCCTCACTCGAAAAACCTTTGCGGTTAAGAGGCTGCCGCTCTTCGCGTTCTTTGAACTTCAGGAAAGTGTCTGTATAATGCGATTCACTTGATACATATTGAAAGTGTTCACCTAGACAATCCGCCTGATCTTCCAGGCTATCACCTTGGCTACTTACTAAGGGTAGAGGATGTGACTCCCGGCCTATTAGTTTATTTACCCTACTCCAGACTTTTGTTTCGTCGGTGTATGAATTTATACTGGCAATGTACCTTTCCCAACTCTCTCTCTTTGCACGTCGACGCGTTCTTCTGCCCTGTGACTTTGCTTGTTTAAAATTTATCAGGTTTTCAGCTGTTGGGGAGTTGCGAAACAATCCCCAGGCTTTGTTTTGCTTTTTACGTGCTTTCTGGCATTCATCATTCCACCAAGGCAGGCGACGTTTATTAGCTAGTCCATTAGTTTGTTGTATGCACCTTTCAGCAGCGTCAATGATAAAACCTGTTATATACGCCACAGCATCGTCTATGTTAAAAGAGGCAATGTCATCACGGCTTAAATATGTTATTTGTCGGAAAAGTTCCCAGTTAGCCGAGTCAACCTTCCATCGCGGAACGTGTGGCGAGCATCTATCATGTTCTGTTAAGCCTAGCATAATTGGGAAGTGGTCGCTCCCAAGGGGGTTCTTGAGAACAGACCACTCCAGGTATGGCATTAGTGTACTCGATGCTATACTTAAGTCAATGGATGAATATGTGTTATGTGTAATGCTGTAATACGTAGGCTCTTTCTTGTTAAGTAATGATGCGCCTGAAGAAAACAGAAAATTTTCAATCAGGCGACCTCTCGCATCGCAACGTGAGTCTCCCCACAAAGTGTTATGTGCGTTGAAATCTCCGACAACTATGTATGGCTCCGGAAGTTCATTTATGTAGTTTTGGAATTCGGTTTTATGTAGTCGATAATTGGGAGGGATGTATATAGAGCTGACAGTGACCAGCTTGTCAAACAACACCCCTCGGACAGCAACTGCCTCTAGGGGCGTACGAAGTTTTAGTTCCCGGCAGGCAACACCTCTGTCGACTACAATAGCCACACCACCGGAAGACACGACTGTGTCATCGCGGTCCTTACGAAAAATGGCGTATTGTCGGAGAAAATCTGTTTGCGTGTGTTTGAGGTGTGTTTCTTGGACACACAGCACCTTTGGATTATACTTATGTAGGAGTTCTTTGATGTCATCGAGATTGTGGAGGAGTCCTCGGACATTCCACTGTAATATTTGTGTATCCATGTTGAATGTCGGTGTTGTGCTGTGTGTTAAGAAAGAGGAATTACTTCACAGAGCCCTTTCCGGGCGCCGTGATGCGGTGTTTTTCTTGTTTGGAGCGATCGCGAGACTCTCGCGGCTCCTTAGGCGCAAGTGGCGCCGTCTGGCTGGTTGTTGTGTCCATAGCCTCTTGCGAGGCGCTGGACACGCGCTCTTGCGAGCGGTTGGTTTGACGAGAAGGCCTCGCCTCGAGAGACGAGGCCCTCGAGGCCACCAGCCCGGAGGTCGATGGCCCCTTCTTGTGAGTTGGCGGAGCAGCGCTAGCTGCAGCCGCCGGGGGGGGCGGATGGCGTCACTGCCGGCTCACTGTGTGTGGGCCGGACAGCCGCCGGAAGCCGTTGCGACGCTGCCCCCTGACGCGCCACTTCGGCAAATGTGTTCTTTGGCAGGTAGGATACCCGCCTGCGTGCCTCCTTGAACGTTAGATTTTCCTTTACTTTAATCGTTACAATTTCCTTTTCTTTTTTCCAGGATGGGCACGACCGCGAGTATGCGGCGTGCTCCCCATCACAGTTCACACAATGTAGCGAGTTTTCACAAGACTCAGATGAGTGTTCATGAGCACTGCATTTCGCGCATGTTTGCCGGCCTCGGCAGTTCTGAGAACTGTGGCCGAATCGCTGGCATTTAAAGCATCTGAGAGGATTTGGAACGTATGGCCTGACACGAAGTTTTATGTATCCGGCCTCGATGGACTCGGGCAGGACACTTGAGCCGAAAGTGAGCACCAGGTGCTTAGTCTTGATTTCTTTCCCGTCGCGCCTCATCTTAATTCTTTTAACGTTTATTACATTCTGATCACTGAAGCCTTCCAAGAGTTCAGCCTCGGTTAGCTCCATTAAATCATCATCTGAAACAACGCCGCGCGTGGTGTTCATAGTACGGTGTGGTGTCAGTGTTATTGGGATGTCCCCAAATGACACTAATTTCGGCAGTTTTTCGTATTGTATCTGATCGCGGAGCTCTAGAAGCAGATCACCGCTTGCCATTTTTGATGCTTTGTAACCTCGGCCAAGAACTTCAGTCAGAGACTTCGAGACAAGGAAAGGTGAGATCATTTTCACTGTCTTTTCAGGCTTATCAGAATGGATGACGTGAAATCGTGGAAAGTTTTGTGTTCTGTTGCCAAAAAATTGAAATACATCTTCGGTGCGCCCTCGTTTTTGAGGGCGATCAGGGAGTTTAGGGAAGGCGCTGTCCATGAATATAGCTGGGATTTTCGGCAGCGATGCCAACCACCCACCAAGGAGCCCAACGCGGGGACGTGACAGGAGTTCCTGTAATCGGAATCCTGCCAACGCCAGTTGTACATCACTGCTATAACCAAATACAGCATAACCAAGACTGGCTAGCCACACAAGGTTAACCCTTGCCGCCCAGAAATTTGGAAGTGAAGAGAAGATAATAGGAGACAGGAAAGAAGAGACAGTGAAAGAGAAAGAAAAAGTGTTGAGAGGGGGACAGGAAAAGGCGACTGCCGATTTCCTCCAGGTGGGTCAGTCTGGAGGTGCCGTCTATGTGAAGCAGAGGCCGAAGAGGTGTGTTGCCTCCACCGGGGGGCCTTAGAGGTCCGAACACCCGGCATCGGCTCAACCCCCAGGATCCCCCTTTCCCCAGACACGGCTAAGCCGCGCACGGCTACACGCGGGAGGGTCCAACCCTCATGTGCTCGGGTACGTGGTGTCGCAACACACCAAACGCCTGCTGACGCAGACGCCCCTGCGGGGAGAGTTTAGTTCTAGTCCACTCTACAGTCAAAAACGGGCAACAATGCATCGTCAAGGTAGCAGACTTCAGTACTCGTCCACAGTAAAGGCAAATAAGGGCAACAATTCATCATGAAAGTACCAGAGTTCAGTTCTACTCTACTTTACAGCAAAAGGAGGGCCACAATTCGTTAAAAAACGCAGATACTTCTAGTCAACTGGATGCTGGCCATGAATAGCAATATTTCATTGTGAAAGAAACAGAGTTAAGTTCTAGTCCACTCTGCAGTCAAAAAAGGGCAACAATTCAACGTGAAGGTAGCAGAGATAAGTTCTAGTCCACTCTACAGTCAAACAAGGGAAACAATTCACCGTAAAAAAACACAGCTAGTCCAAGTCAACTGGATGCTGGCCAAGAATAGCAATATTTCAATGTCCAAGAAACAGAGTTAAGTTCTAGTCCACTCTACAGTCAAAAAAGGGCAACAATTCATCGTGAAATGCCAGAGTTCAGTTTTAGTCTACTTTACAACCAAATAAGGGTCACAATTCACCGTAGCAATGTATAATTTCTTTGTACTCCTTTTCCTTTTAATTTCCTGTACCCTCCCCTCACGTAATACTCCTTGGGGAGCCTGTGAGGTAACGAATTAATAAATAAAAAAGCGCAGGTAGTTCTAGTCAACTACATTCTGGCGAAGAATTGCAAAACTTCATCGTGAAAGAAGCAGAGGAAGTTCTAGTCAACTTTACAAGTGAAGAACGGCAACAATTCATGGTCAAGGGAGCAAAGTTTAGTTCTAGTCCACTCTACAGTCAAAAACGGGCAACAATGCATCGTCCAGGTAGCCGACTTCAGTTCTCGTCCACAGTAAAGGCAAATAAGGGCAACAATTCATCATGAAAGTACCAGAGTTCAGTTCTACTCAACTCTACAGCAAAAGGAGGGCCACAATTCATCGTTAAAAAACGCAGATACTTTTAGTCAACTGGATGCTGGCCAAGAATAGCAACATTTCATTGTGAAAGAAGCAGAGGAAGTTCTAGTCAACTCTACAGGCAAAGAAGGGCAACAATTCATGGTGAATGAAGCAGGCTTCAGTTCTGGTCTACTCTACAGGCAAAAAAGGGCAACAATTTGTCGTGAAAATACCAGAGTTCAGTTCTAGTCCACTTTACAGCCAAAGAAGGGCCACAATTCATCGTGGAAAAAGCGCAGGTAGCTCTAGTCAACTCGATGCTGGCCAAGAATTGCAAAACTTCATCGTGAAAGAAGCAGAGGAAATTCTTGTGAACTCTACAAGCGAAGAACGGCAACAATTCACGGTCGAGGAAGCAGAGTTTAGTTGTAGTCACTCTACAGTCAAAAATGGCAACAATGCATCGTCAAGGTAGCAGACTTCAGTTCTAGTCCACTTTACAGCCAAAGAAGGGCTACAACTCATCGTGAAAATAGCGCAGCCATTGCTAGTCAACAGGATGCTGGCCAAGAATTGCAACATTTTATCGTGAAAGAAGCAGAGTTAAGTTCTAGTCCGCTGTGCAGTCAAAAAAGGGCAACAATTCATCTTGAAAGTACCAGAGTTCAGTTCTAGTCTACTTTACAGCCAAATAAGGGCCACAATTCGTGAAAAACGCACAGGTAGTTCTAGTCCACTAGATGCTGGCGAAGAATTGCAAAACTTCATCGTAAAAGAAGCAGAGGAATTTCTAGTCAACTCTACAGTCAAAAAAGGGCAACGATTCATCGTAAAGGTAGCAGACTTCAGTTCAAGTCATCTCTACAGGCAAAAAAGGGCAACAATTCATCGTGAAAGTACAGAGTTCAGTTCTAGTCTACTTTACAGCCAAAGAAGAGCCACAATTCGCGAAAAACGCGCAGGTAGTTCTAGTCCACTAGATGCTGGCGAAGAATTGAAAACTGTATCGCGAAAGAAGCAGAGGAAGTTCTAGTCCAATCTACAGTCAAAAAAGGGCAACAATTCATCGTGAAGGTAGCAGGCTTCAGTTCTAGTCCACTCTACAGGCAAAAAAGGGCAAGAATTCGTCTTGAAAATACCAGAGTTCAGTTCTAGTCCACTTTACAGCCAAAGAAGGGCCACAATTAATCGTGGAAAAAGCGCATCTATTTTTAGTCAACTGGATGCTGGCCAAGAATTGCAACATTTCATCGTGAAAGAAGCAGAGTTTAGTTCTAGTCCACTCTACAGTCAAAAAAGGGCAACAACTCATCGTGAAGGTAGCAGACTTCAGTTCTAGTCCATTCTACAGGCAAAAAAGAGCAACAATTCATCGTGAAATTCCAGAGTTAAGTTCTTGTCCACATTACAGCCAAAGAAGTGCCACCAGTCATCGTTCAAAAAGCGCAGCTATTTCTAGTCAACTGGATGCTGGCCAAATATTGCAACAACCGCCGTGGTTGCTCAGTGGCTATGGTGTTGGGCTGCTGAGCACGAGGTCGCGGGATCGAATCCCGGCCACGGCGGCCACATTTCGATGGGGGCGAAATGCGAAAACACCCGTGTACTTAGATTTAGGTGCACGTTAAAGAACCACAGGTGGTCGAAGTTTCCGGAGTCCCCCACTACAGCGTGCCTCATAATCAGAACTGGTTTTGGCACGTAAAACCCCATAGTTAATTAAAAAGTCTTGCAACATTTCATCGTGAAAGAAGCAGAGTTTAGTTCTAGTCGACTCTACAGTCAAAAAATGGCAACAATTCACCGTGAAGGTAGCAGACTTCAGTTCTAGTTCATTCTACAGGCAAAAAAGAGCAACAATTCATCGTGAAAGTAACAGAGTTCAGTTCTAGTCCACTTTACAGCCAAACAAGGCACACAATTCACCGTAAAAAAACACAGCTAGTCCTAGTCAAGTGGATGCTGGCCAAGAATAGCAATATTTCAATGTCAAAGAAACAGAGTTAAGTTCTAGTCCACTCTACAGTCAAAAAAGGGCAACAATTCATCGTGAAAGTACCAGAGTTCAGTTCCAATCTACATTACAGCCAAAGAAGAGCCACAAATCACCGTGAAAAAAGTGCAGGTAGTTCTAGTTAACTAGATGCTGGCGAAAAAATTGCAAAACTTCATCGTGAAAGAAGCAGAGTTAGGTTGTAGTCCACTCTAATGTAAAAAAAGAGCAACAATTCAACGTGAAGGTAGCAGACTTGATTTCTAGTCCACTTTACAGGCAAAAAAGGGCAACAATTCATTGTGAAAGTACCAGAGTTCAGTTTTAGTCCACTTTACAGCCAAACAAGGGCCACAATTCACCGTGAAAAAAGCGCAGGTAGTTCTAGTCAACTAGATGCTGGCGAAGATTTGCAAAACTTCATCGTGAAAGAAGCAGAGGAAGTTCTAGTCAACTCTACAAGCGAAGAACGGCAACAATTCATGGTGCAGGTAGCACAGTCTTGTTCTAGTTTACTCTACAGTCGAAAAAGGGCAACAATTTATCGTGAAGCTGGCAGACTTGAGTTCTAGTCCACTCAACAGGCAATAAAGAGCAACAATTATCGTGAAAGTAACAGAGTTCAGTTCTAGTCCACTTTACAGCCAAACAAGGGCCACAATTCACCGTAAAAAAAGCGCAGCTAGTTCTAGTCAACTGGATGCTGGCCAAGAATTGCAAAACTTCATCGTGAAAGAAGCAGAGGAAATTCTTGTGAACTCTGCAAGCGAAGAACGGCAACAATTCACGGTCGAGGAAGCAGAGTTTAGTTGTAGTCACTCTACAGTCAAAAATGGCAACAATGCATCGTCAAGGTAGCAGACTTCAGTTCTAGTCCACTTTACAGCCAAAGAAGGGCTACAACTCATCGTGAAAATAGCGCAGCCATTGCTAGTCAACAGGATGCTGGCCAAGAATTGCAACATTCTAGTCCAATCTACAGTCAAAAAAGGGCAACAATTCATCGTGAAGGCCAAGAATTGCAAGTTCTAGTCCAATCTACAGTCAAAAAAGGGCAACAATTCATCGTGAAGGTAGCAGGCTTCAGTTCTAGTCCACTCTACAGGCAAAAAAGGGCAAGAATTCGTCTTGAAAATACCAGAGTTCAGTTCTAGTCCACTTTACAGCCAAAGAAGGGCCACAATTAATCGTGGAAAAAGCGCATCTATTTTTAGTCAACTGGATGCTGGCCAAGAATTGCAACATTTCATCGTGAAAGAAGCAGAGTTAAGTTCTAGTCCACTCTACAGTCAAAAAAGGCCAACAATTAATCGTGAAAGTAACTCAGTTCAGTTCTAGTCTACTTTACAGCCAAAGAAGGGCCACAATTCACCGTGAAAAAAGCGCAGGTAGTTCTAATCAACCAGATTCTGGCGAAGATTTGCAAAACTTCATCGTGAAAGAAGCAGAGGAAGTTCTAGTCATCTCTACAAGCGAGGAACGGTAACAATTCACGCTCAAGGGAGCAGAGTTTAGTTCTAGTCCACTCTACAGTCAAAAAAGGGCAACAATGCATCGTCAAGGTAGCAGACTTCCGTTCTAGTACATTATACAGGCAAAAAGAGCAACAATTCGTCGGGAAAGTACCAGAGTTTAGTAAGAGTCCACTTTACAGCCAAAGAAGAGCCACAATTCATTGTGGAAAAAGCGTAGTTATTTCTAGTCACCTGGATGCTGGCCAAGAATTGCAACATTTAATTGTGAAAGAAGCAGAGCTTAGTTCTAGTCCACTCCATAGTCAAAAAAGAGCAACAATTCATCGTGAAGGTAGCAGGCTTCGGTTCAATTCCACTCTACAGGCAAAAAGGGCACCAATTCGTCGGAAAAGTACCAGAGTTCATTTCTAGCCACTTTACAGCCAAAGAAAGGCCACAATTCATCGTGAAAAAAGCAGAGTTAAGTTATAGTCAACCAGATTCTGGCGAAGATTTGCAAAACTTCATCGTGAAAGAAGCAGAGGAAGTTCTAGTCATCTCTACAAGCGAGGAACGGTAACAATTCACGCTCAAGGGAGCAGAGTTTAGTTCTAGTCCACTCTACAGTCAAAAAAGGGCAACAATGCATCGTCAAGGTAGCAGACTTCCGTTCTAGTACATTATACAGGCAAAAAGAGCAACAATTCGTCGGGAAAGTACCAGAGTTTAGTAAGAGTCCACTTTACAGCCAATGAAGAGCCACAATTCATTGTGGAAAAAGCGTAGTTATTTCTAGTCACCTGGATGCTGGCCAAGAATTGCAACATTTAATTGTGAAAGAAGCAGAGCTTAGTTCTAGTCCACTCCATAGTCAAAAAAGAGCAACAATTCATCGTGAAGGTAGCAGGCTTCGGTTCTATTCCACTCTACAGGCAAAAAGGGCACCAATTCGTCGGAAAAGTACCAGAGTTCATTTCTAGCCACTTTACAGCCAAAGAAAGGCCACAATTCATCGTGAAAAAAGCAGAGTTAAGTTATAGTCAACTAGATTCTGGCGAAGTATTGCAAAACTTCATCGTGAAAGAAGCAGAGGAAGTTCCAGTCAACTCTACAAGCGACGAACGGCAACAATTCATGGTGAGGGTAGCAGAGTCTACTTCTAGTCCACTCTACAGTAAAAAAATCACAGCATATCCACGGGGTGAATGATGATGAGTGGGCGAAGCTCCGGAGGGAATCATGGGATCTCCCGCTTAAGGGGACGCTAGTACAAACGCGTTAGAAATGTGCAGTACTCTCTAGTAAGGGGGAGCGGCCACAGCGTCTTACGCAGCCGTGTACACATGCCGGAACGTACACCGCGTTTGCCGACGCCATCACATGACGGCTGAGAGAGTATACCCCCCGTATTCATAAACGCTCCTCGACTTGAACTTGACTTGCCACCGCCTTGGGCAGCGCGTTCGAAACGCGTTGAAGGTAAGGCGGAGAGGCCACAGCGTCTTACACCAGCTTCTTACACGGGCCGTAACGCGCTAGCACAAACGCGTTAGAAACGCGCTAGAATCGCGGCCTTTCGTTAATGTTGGGTATTTATTGCCATCGTGGTGCGTGTGTCTATGTGCGCTTCGTGGCGTAGTGGGCTAACGCCGCGCGCTCGGAAGCGAGGGGTCCCTGGTTCGATTGCGCGCTCCGGACACAACATCGGAATTTCTTTTCTCACTTTTCTCAGACTGGTTACACACTACTACTACTACGACGGGGACGGAACGGGTGCCGCTATAAGGAGCTTCCCTCCTAAAAAGGGCAACAATTTATCGTGAAAGTAGCAGACTTCAGTTCTCGTCCACACAACAGGCACATAAGGGCAACAATTCATGATGAAAGTACCAGAGCTCAGTTCTACTCCACTTTACAACAAAAGAAGGGCCACAATTCATCGTTAAAAAACGCAGCTAGTTTTAGTGAACTAGAACCTGGCCAAGAATTCCAACATTTCATTGGGAAACAAGCAGAGGAAGTTCATGTCAACTCTACAGAGAAAGAAGGGCAACAATTCAACGTGAAGGTAGCAGACTTGAGTTCTAGTCCACTCGACAGTCAAAAAAGGGCAACAATTCACCGTGAAAGTACCAGAGTTCAGTTCTAGTCTACATTACAGCTAAAGAAGAGCCACAATTCACCGTGAAAAAAGTGCAGGTAGTTCTAGTCAACTAGATGCTGGCAAAGAATTGCAAAACTTCATCGTGAAAGAAGCAGAGGAAGTTCTAGTCAACTCTAGAAGCGAAGAACGGCAACAATTCATGGTGAAGGTAGCACAGTCTTTTTCTAGTTTACTCTACCGTCAAAAAAGGGCAACAATTCAACGTGAAGGTAGCAGACTTGAGTTCTAGTCCACTCTACAGTCAAAAAAGGGCAACAATTCAACGTGAAGGTACCAGACTGGAGTTCTTGTCCACTCTACAGGCAAAAAAGGGCAACAAGTCATTGTGAAACTACCAGAGTTCAGTTCTAGTTCACTTTACAGCCAAAGAAGGGCAACAATTTATCGTGAAAATAGCGCAGCCATTGCTAGTCAACTGGATGTTGGCCAAGAATAGCAATATTTCATTGTGAAAGAAACAGAGTTAAGTTCTAGTCCACCCTACAGTCAAAAAAGGGCAACAATTCATCGTGAAAGTAACAGAGTTCAGTTCTAGTCTACTTTACGGCCAAAGAAGGGCCCCAATTCACCGTGAAAAAAGCGAAGGTAGTTCTAGTCAACTAGATTTTGGCGAAGAATTGCAAAACTTCATCGTGAAAGAAGCAGAGGAAGTTCTAGTCATCTCTACAAGAGAAGAACGGCAACAATTCACGCTCAAGGGAGCAGAGTTTAGTTCTAGTCCACTCTACAGTCAAAAAAGGGCAACAATGCATCGTCAAGGTAGCAGACTTCCGTTCTAGTCCATTATACAGGCAAAAAGAGCAACAATTCGTCGGGAAAGTACCAGAGTTCAGTTCTAGTCCACTTACCAGCCAAACAAGGGCCACAGTTCACCGTGAAAAAAGCGCAGCTTGTTCTAGTCAACTGGATGCTGGCCAAGAATAGCAATATTTCATCGTGAAAGAAGCAGAGGAAATTGTAGTCATCTGTACAAGCGAAGAACGGCAACAATTCACGGTCAAGGGTGAAGAATTTAGTTCTAGTCCATTCTAGAGACACAAAAGAGCAACAATTCATCGTGAAGGTTGGAGACTTCAGTTCTACTCCATTAGACAGGCAAAAAGAGCAACTATTCGTCGGGAAAGTAACAGAGTTCAGTTCTAGTCCACTTAACAGCCAAACAAGGGCCACAATTCACCGTGAAAAAAGCGCAGCTTGTTCTAGTCAACTGGATGCTGGCCAAGAATAGCAATATTTCATTGTGAAAGAAACAGAGTTAAGTTCTAGTCCACTCTACAGTCAAAAAAGGGCAACAATCCATCGTGAAAGTAACAGAGTTCAGCTCTAGTCTACTTTACAGCCAAAGAAGGGCCACAATTCACCGTGAAAAAAGCGCAGGTAGTTCTAGTCAACTAGATGCTGCCACAGAATTGCAAAACTTCATCGTGAAAGAAGCAGAGGAAGTTGTAGTCATCTGTACAAGCGAAGAACGGCAACATTTCAAGGTCAAGGGAGCAGAATTTAGTTCTAGTCCATTCTACAGTCAAAAAATGGCAACAATGCATCGTCAAGTAAGCAGACTTCAGTTCTCGTCCACACTACAGACAAATAAGGGCAATAATTCATCATGAAAGTATCAGAGCTCAGTTCTACTCCACTTTACAGCAAAAGAAGGGCCACAATTCATCGTTAAATAAAGCAGCTAGTTCTAGTGAACTGGATGCTGGCCAAGAATTGCAACATTTCATTGGGAGAGAAGCAGAGGAAGTTCTTGTTAACTCTACGGAGAAAGAAGCGCAACAATTCATGGTGAAGGAAGCAGAGTTTAGTTCTAGTTTACTCTACAGTCAAAAAGGGCAACAATTCAACGTGAAGGTAGCAGACTTGTGTTCTAGTCCACTCTACTGTCAAAAAAGGGCAACAATTCATCGTGAAAGTACCAGAGTTCAGTTCTAGTCTACATTACAGCCAAAGAAGAGCCACAAATCACCGTGAAAAAGTGCAGGTAGTTCTAGTCAACTAGATGCTGGCGAAGAATTGCAAAACTTCATCGTGAAAGAAGCAGAGTTAAGTTGTAGTCCACTCAACTGTAAAAAAAGAGCAACAATTCAACTTGAAGGTAGCAGACTTGAGTTCTAGTCCACTCTACAGGCAAAAAAGGGCAACAATTTATTGTGAAAGTACCAGAGTTCAGTTCTAGTCCACTTTACAGCCAAACAAGGGCCACAATTCACCGTGAAAAAAGCGCAGGTAGTTCTAATCAACTAGATTCTGGCGAAGAATTGCAAAACTTCACCGTGAAAGAAGCAGAGGAAGTTGTAGTCATCTGTACAAGCGAAGAACGGCAACAATTCACGGTCAAGGGACCAGAATTGAGTTCTAGTCCATTCTACTGTCAAAAAAGGGCAACAATTCATCGTGAAGGTAGGAGACTTCAGTTCTAGTTCATTATAAAGGCAAAACGAGCAACAATTCGTCAGGAAAGTACCAGACTTCAGTTATAGTCCACTTTACAGCCAAAGAAGAGCCACAATTCATGGTGAAAAAAGCGCAGGTAGTTCTAGTCAACTAGATTCTTACGAAGAATTGCAAAACTTCATCGTGAAAGAAGCAGAGGAAGTTGTAGTCATCTGTACAAGCGAAGAACGGCAACAATTGACGGTCATGGGTGCAGAATTTAGTTCTAGTCCATTCTACAGTCAAAAAAGGGCAACAATGCATCGCCAAGTAAGCAGACTTCAGTTCTCGTCCACACTACAGGCAAATAAGGGCAACAATTCATCATGAAAGTACCAGAGCTCAGTTCTACTCCACTTTACAGCAAAAGAAGGGCCACAATTCATCGTTAAATAAAGCAGCTAGTTCTAGTGAACTGGATGCTGGCCAAGAATTGCAACATTTCATTGGGAGAGAAGCAGAGGAAGTTCTTGTCAACTCTACGGAGAAAGAAGCGCAACAATTCATGGTGAAGGAAGCAGAGTTTAATTCTAGTTTACTCTACAGTCAAAAAGGGCAACAATTCAACGTGAAGGTAGCAGACTTGTGTTCTAGTCCACTCTACTGTCAAAAAAGGGCAACAATTCATCGTGAAAGTACCAGAGTTCAGTTCTAGTCTACATTACAGCCAAAGAAGAGCCACAAATCACCGTAAAAAAGTGCAGGTAGTTTTAGTCAACTAGATGCTGGCGAAGAATTGCAAAACTTCACCGTGAAAGAAGCAGAGGAAGTTGTAGTCATCTGTACAAGCGAAGAACGGCAACAATTCACGGTCAAGGGACCAGAATTGAGTTCTAGTCCATTCTACAGTCAAAAAAGGGCAACAATTCATCGTGAAGGTAGGAGACTTCAGTTCTAGTCCATTATAAGGGCAAAACGAGCAACAATTCGTCAGGAAAGTACCAGACTTCAGTTATAGTCCACTTTACAGCCAAAGAAGAGCCACAATTCATGGTGAAAAAAGCGCAGGTAGTTCTAGTCAACTAGATTCTTACGAAGAATTGCAAAACTTCATCGTGAAAGAAGCATAGGAAGTTGTAGTCATCTGTACAAGCGAAGAACGGCAACAATTGACGGTCATGGGTGCAGAATTTAGTTCTAGTCCATTCTACAGTCAAAAAAGGCAACAATTCATCGTGAAAGTAGGAAACTTCAGTTCTAGTCCATTACACAGTCAAAAAGAGCAACAATTCGTCGGGAAATTACCAGAGTTCAGTTATAGTCCACTTTACAGCCAAAGAAGAGCCACAAATCACCGTGAAAAAAGTGCAGGTAGTTCTAGTCAACTAGATGCTGGCGAAGAATTGCAAAACTTCATCGTGGAAGAAGCAGAGTTAAGTTGTAGTCCACTAAACAGTAAAAAAAGGGCAATAATTCATCGTGAAAGTAGGAGACTTAAGTTCTAGTCCATCACACAGGCAAAAAGAGCAACAATTCGTCGGGAAAGTACAAGACTTCAGTTATAGTCCACTTTACAGCTAAAGAAGGGCCACAATTCACCGTGAAAAAAGCGCAGGTAGTTCTAGTCAACTAGATGCTGGCAAAGAATTGCAAAACTTCATCGTGAAAGAAGCAGAGGAAGTTGTAGTCATCTGTACAAGCGAAGAACGGCAACATTTCAAGGTCAAGGGAGCAGAATTTAGTTCTAGTCCATTCTACAGTCAAAAAAGGGCAACAATGCATCGCCAAGTAAGCAGACTTCAGTTCTCGTCCACACTACAGGCAAATAAGGGCAACAATTCATCATGAAAGTACCAGAGCTCAGTTCTACTCCACTTTACAGCAAAAGAAGGGCCACAATTCATCGTTAAATAAAGCAGCTAGTTCTAGTGAACTGGATGCTGGCCAAGAATTGCAACATTTCATTGGAAGAGAAGCAGAGGAAGTTCTTGTCAACTCTACGGAGAAAGAAGCGCAACAATTCATGGTGAAGGAAGCAGAGTTTAGTTCTAGTTTACTCTACAGTCAAAAAGGGCAACAATTCAACGTGAAGGTAGTAGACTTGTGTTCTAGTCCACTCTACTGTCAAAAAAGGGCAACAATTCATCTTGAAAGTACCAGAGTTCAGTTCTTGTCTACATTACAGCCAAAGAAGAGCCACAAATCACCGTGAAAAAGTGCAGGTAGTTCTAGTCAACTAGATGCTGGCGAAGAATTGCAAAACTTCATCGTGAAAGAAGCAAAGTCAAGTTGTAGTCCACTCAACAGTAAAAAAAGAGAACAATTCAACGTGAAGGTAGCAGACTTGAGTTCTAATCCACTCTACAGGCAAAAAGGGCCACAATTCACCGTGAAAAAAGCGCAGGTAGTTCTAGTCAACTAGATGCTGGCAAAGAATTGCAAAACTTCATCGTGAAAGAAGCAGAGGAAGTTGTAGTCATCTGTACAAGCGAAGAACGGCAACATTTCATGGTCAAGGGAGCAGAATTTAGTTGTAGTCCATTCTACAGTCAAAAAAGGGCAACAATTCATCGCGAAGGTGGGAGACTTCAGTTCTAGTCCATTATACAGGCAAAACGAGCAACCATTCGGCGGGAAAGTACCAGAGTTCAGTTATAGTCCACTTTACAGCCAAAGAAGAGCCACAATTCACCGTGAAAGAAGTGCAGGCAGTTCTAGTCAACTAGATGTTGGCGAAGAATTGCAAAACTTCATCGTGAAAGAAGCAGAGGAAGTTGTTGCCAACTGTACAAGCGAAGAACGGCAACAATTCATGCTCAAGGAAGCAGAGTCTAGTTCTAGTCCACTCTACAGTCAAAAAAGGGCAACAATTTATCGTGAGAGTAGCAGACTTGAGTTCTAGTTCACTCAACAGGCAAAAAAGAGCAACAATTATCGTGAAAGTAACAGAGTTCAGTTCTAGTCCACTTAACAGCCAAACAAGGAACCGTGAAAAAAGCGCAGCTAGTTCTAGTCAACTGGATGCTGGCCAAGAATAGCAATATTTCATTGGGAGAGAAGCAGAGGAAGTTCTTGTGAACTCTACGGAGAAAGAAGTGCAACAATTCATGGTGAAGGAAGCAGAGTTTAGTTCTAGTTTACTCTACAGTCAAAAAGGGTAACAATTCAACTTGAAGGTAGCAGACTTGAGTTCTAGTCCACTCTACTATCAAAAAAGGGCAACAATTCATCGTGAAAGTACCAGAGTTCAGTTCTTGTCTACATTACAGCCAAAGAAGAGCCACAAATCACCCTGAAAAAAGTGCAGGTAGTTCTAGTCAACTAGATGCTGGCGAAGAATTGCAAAACTTCATCGTGAAAGATGCAGAGTTAAGTTGTAGTCCACTCAACAGTAAAAAAAGAGCAATAATTCAACGTGAAGGTAGCAGACTTGAGTTCTAGTCCACTCTACAGGCAAAAAAGGGCAACAATTCATTTTGAAAGTACCAGAGTTCAGTTCTAGTCCACTTTACAGCCAAAGAAGGGCCACAATTCACCGTGAAAAAAGCGCAGGTAGTTCTAATCAACTAGATTCTGGCGAAGAATTGCAAAACTTCATCGTGAAAGAAGCAGAGGAAGTTGTTGTCAACTGTACAAGGGAAGAAGGGCAACAATTCATGCTGAAGGTAGCAGAGTGTAGTTCTAGGCCACTCTACAGTCAAAAAAGGGCAACAATTTATCGTGAAAGTAGCAGACTTGAGTTCTAGTTCACTCAACAGGCAAAAACGAGCAACAATTATCGTGAAAGTAACAGAGTTCAGTTCTAGTCCACTTACCAGCCAAACAAGGGCCACAATTTACCGTGAAAAAAGCGCAGCTAGTTCTAGTCAACTGGATGCTGGCCAAGAATAGGAATATTTCATTGTGAAAGAAACAGAGTTAAGTTCTAGTCCACTCTACAGTCAAAAAAGGACAACAATCCATCGTGAAAGTAACAGAGTTCAGCTCTAGTCTACTTTACAGCCAAAGAAGGGCCACAATTCTGCGTGAAAAAAGCGCAGGTAGTTCTAGTCAACTAGATGCTGGCAAAGAATTGCAAAATTTCATCATGAAAGAAGCAGAGGAAGTTGTAGTCATCTGTACAAGCGAAGAACGGCAACATTTCAAGGTCAAGGGAGCAGAATTTAGTTCTAGTCCATTCTACAGTCAAAAAAGGGCAACAATGCATCGCCAAGTAAGCAGACTTCAGTTCTCGTCCACACTACAGGCAAATAAGGGCAACAATTCATCATGAAAGTACCAGAGCTCAGTTCTACTCCACTTTACAGCAAAAGAAATGCCACAATTCATCGTTAAAAAAGCAGCTAGTTCTAGTGAACTGGATGATCGCCAAGAATTGCAACATTTCATTTGGAGAGAAGCAGAGGAAGTTCTTGTCAACTCTACGGAGAAAGAAGCGCAACAATTCATGGTGAAGGAAGCAGAGTTTAGTTCTAGTTTACTCTACAGTCAAAAAGGGCAACAATTCAACGTCAAGGTAGCAGACTTGAGTTATAGTCCACTCTACTGTCAAAAAAGGGCAACAATTAATCGTGAAAGTACCAGAGTTCAGTTCTAGTCTACATTACAGCCAAAGAAGAGCCACAAATCACCGTGAAAAAAGTGCAGGTAGTTCTAGTCAACTAGATGCTGGCGAAGAATTGCAAAACTTCATCGTGAAAGAAGCAGAGTGAAGTTGTAGCCCACTCAACAGTAAAAAAGAGCAACAATTCAACGTGAAGGTAGCAGACTTGAGTTCTAGTCCACTCTACAGGCAAAAAAGGGCAACAATTTATTGTGAAAGTACCAGAGTTCAGTTCTAGTCCACTTTACAGCCAAACAAGGGCCACAATTCACCGTGAAAAAAGCGCAGGTAGTTCTAATCAACTAGATTCTGGCGAAGAATTGCAAAACTTCACCGTGAAAGAAGCAGAGGAAGTTGTAGTCATCTGTACAAGCGAAGAACGGCAACAATTCACGGTCAAGGGACCAGAATTGAGTTCTAGTCCATTCTACAGTCAAAAAAGGGCAATAATTCATCGTGAAGGTAGGAGACTTCAGTTCTAGTCCATTATAAGGGCAAAACGAGCAACAATTCGTCAGGAAAGTACCAGACTTCAGTTATAGTCCACTTTACAGCCAAAGAAGAGCCACAATTCATGGTGAAAAAAGCGCAGGTAGTTCTAGTCAACTAGATTCTTACGAAGAATTGCAAAACTTCATCGTGAAAGAAGCATAGGAAGTTGTAGTCATCTGTACAAGCGAAGAACGGCAACAATTGACGGTCATGGGTGCAGAATTTAGTTCTAGTCCATTCTACAGTCAAAAAAGGCAACAATTCATCGTGAAAGTAGGAAACTTCAGTTCTAGTCCATTACACAGTCAAAAAGAGCAACAATTCGTCGGGAAATTACCAGAGTTCAGTTATAGTCCACTTTACAGCCAAAGAAGAGCCACAAATCACCGTGAAAAAAGTGCAGGTAGTTCTAGTCAACTAGATGCTGGCGAAGAATTGCAAAACTTCATCGTGGAAGAAGCAGAGTTAAGTTGTAGTCCACTAAACAGTAAAAAAAGGGCAATAATTCATCGTGAAAGTAGGAGACTTAAGTTCTAGTCCATCACACAGGCAAAAAGAGCAACAATTCGTCGGGAAAGTACAAGACTTCAGTTATAGTCCACTTTACAGCTAAAGAAGGGCCACAATTCACCGTGAAAAAAGCGCAGGTAGTTCTAGTCAACTAGATGCTGGCAAAGAATTGCAAAACTTCATCGTGAAAGAAGCAGAGGAAGTTGTGGTCATCTGTACAAGCGAAGAACGGCAACATTTCAAGGTCAACGGAGCAGAATTTAGTTCTAGTAAATTCTACAGTCAAAAAAGGGCAACAATGCATCGCCAAGTAAGCAGACTTCAGTTCTCGTCCACATTACAGGCAAATAAGGGCAACAATTCATCATGAAAGTACCAGAGCTCAGTTCTACTCTACTTTACAGCAAAAGAAGGGCCACAATTCATCGTTAAAAAAGCAGCTAGTTCTAGTGAACTGGATGATCGCCAAGAATTGCAACATTTCATTGGGAGAGAAGCAGAGGAAGTTCTTGTCAACTCTACGGAGAAAGAAGCGCAACAATTCATGGTGAAGGAAGCAGAGTTTAGTTCTAGTTTACTCTACAGTCAAAAAGGGCAACAATTCAACGTGAAGGTAGCAGACTTGAGTTATAGTTCACTCTACTGTCAAAAAGGGCAACAATTAATCGTGAAAGTACCAGAGTTCAGTTCTAGTCTACATTACAGCCAAAGAAGAGCCACAAATCACCGTGAAAAAAGTGCAGGTAGTTCTAGTCAACTAGATGCTGGCGAAGAATTGCAAAACTTCATCGTGAAAGAAGCAGAGTTAAGTTGTAGTCCACTCAACAGTAAAAAAAGAGCAACAATTCAACGTGAAGGTAGCAGACTTGAGTTCTAGTGCACTCTACAGGCAAAAAAGGGCAACAATTTATTGTGAAAGTACCAGAGTTCAGTTCTAGTCCACTTTACAGCCAAACAAGGGCCACAATTCACCGTGAAAAAAGCGCAGGTAGTTCTAATCAACTAGACTCTGGCGAAGAATTTCAAAACTTCACCGTGAAAGATGATGATGTGTAGTGTTTAATGGCGCAAGGGCCAGCTATGGCCAAAGAGCGCCATGACACATGGTGATGGGTTCTGAATGCATTATGGATGGAGTGGACAGTAGGATGCAAATGGTACATAAAAGGTGGCTGTAAAGAGGCCTAAAACAAATCGCTATAAATTGCGTAAAATATATGAGCGTTAAAATAATGACAAAAACTGATGATGTGAGGTATGAGCGTAAAGGTTTCGTTACAAAGCGGTGACATAATAAAGTATATGCAATAGCACTATTGCCTCACGAGGTCCTTGAAATCAAGGACTGAGAGGCACGTGCTGTAAAATGTTTTTGCACTGCAGCTGCAGCCTGCAAGTCGAGACTGCGCTACAGATACCCTGGCCAGATGACTTGTAACGTGTTTACATCTGCTAAAAACTTTAAGACGGCATTAAAATCAAAAAGCGGCTCATGGCTAAGAAAGAATGCTGGGTGAAGGGGGATGTACTCACGATACGCGGGATAAAAGTACTTTTTACGTTGAGCTTCTATTTCTGGGCACTGGATAAGGACATGGAGAACTGTAAGTATGTCGCCACACCTATCACATGTCGGAGGATCACTTCCTGTAAGGAGATACGAGTGTGTTCCATAGGTATGTCCTATCCTTAACCTGCAAAGAAGCACTTCCTTGTGTCTTGTTGTTTTCTGAGATATCCATCTCCCAATTCTTGGCTTGATTTCATGTAGCTTATTTTGCACTTGATTATCCCACTGCCTTTGCCAATATTTTCGTAATTCATGGCGCAAGAAAGGCTTTAGGTCAGTGGAAGGGATGGCTATGTTTCTATTCGTATGTTCAAAGACTACTGAAGTGGCACTTTCGTCTGCAGCTACGTTGCCTTTAATGCCTCTATGGCCAGGTACCCAGCATATTATGATTACTTGGTTGTCCTTGTAAGCTGAGCATATCAAGCTGTACAGTTCGTTATAAACTGAATTCTTGTGTTTTCGTAGACTCATTAGAGCTCTAACGACGCTCAATGAGTCTGTGAACACAATTGCTTTTGTAATATTCATTTGTTTTATGTGTTTGACTGCTGAAAGGATTGCGTATGCTTCTGCTGTAAAAATACTTGTATGTGGATTTAGTGCCCCGGACACTGAAAGAGACGGTCCCAAAGCTGCGTAAGCAACACCAGTAAACGATTTGGAGGCGTCCGTATAAAATTCACTGCAAGAATACTTCTCCCGAAGTCCAAGAAAATGCGAATGTATGTGTGCTTCAGGTGCCCATTTTGATATTTCTACGAAAGAGATATCGTACTGGATGGTCTGCCACTCCCAAGGTGGTGGAAGCCTAGTAGGAGGCATTAGGACATTCTTTAGAAGAGGGACGCCTGTTTCTTCTGAAAGTGCTTCCAACCGGTGTGACAGAGGAGGCCTAGTGGCCGGGCGGTTACGGAACAGCCTGGCCGTGGACAAGTCGCGAATGGTAGAATGACATGGATGCTGGCTATCTGATTCAACCTTCAGGGCGTAGGCAAAACTTAAGTAAGTCCTTTGGAGATGTAGTGACCACTCGTTTGATTCAACGTACAGGCTTTCTACAGGACTAGTCCTGAAGGCACCTGTAGCAAGACGGATGCCTAAGTGGTGAACGGAATCTAGCATCTTCAAAGCACTGGGTGCAGCGGAATTATATACTATAGCTCCGTAGTCGAGGCGCGACCTTATGAGACTTTTGTAGAGGCTCAAAAGGCATCTCCTATCGCTTCCCCATGATGTCCGGGACAATAGCTTCAGTAGATTCATTGTCTTCAAACACTTCGCTTTCAGATATTTCAAATGGGGGATAAATGTTAATTTAGAATCTAAAATGAGGCCTAAAAATTTATGTTCATGGCTCACAGATAGCCGCTGTCCATTAAGATGAATACAGGGGTCAGGTAGTATACCTCTCTTGTTCGAGAAAAGAACGCAAGTGCTTTTTTGAGGGTTCAGTTTAAATCCATTCTCGTCAGCCCATTTACATACTTTGTTTAACCCAAGCTGAACATGTCGCTCACAGATAGAAATGTTACATGATCTAAAACCTATTTGCACGTCATCCACATACACGGAATAAAACATTGTACGAGGTACGACAGTGTGGAGCGAGTTCATTTTCACAACGAAGAGAGTACAGCTCAGCACACCACCTTGAGGTACACCTGTTTCTTGAGTAAATGGACGAGATAGGATATTGCCAACCCTAACACGGAACGTGCGGTTAGATAGATAGCTTTGAATCACGTTCAACAGGTTGCCTCGGACTCCCATTCCAGCCAGATCAAGGAGAATTCCAAAACGCCAAGTTGTGTCATATGCCTTCTCCATATCTAAAAATACCGATAATAAAAACTGTTTGTGCACGAAGGCATCTCGGATATTCGCCTCGATGCGGACAAGGTGATCAGTTGTGGATCTACCCTCCCTAAAACCGCACTGCAAGGGGTCTATTATTTTGTTGATTTCAAGATAATGGATCAGGCGTCGATTTACCATTTTCTCAAAGAGTTTGCATAAGCAGCTTGTCAGGGCTATAGGCCTATAGCTGCTGGCCGAACACGGGTCCTTGCCTTCTTTAAGAATAGGTATTATGATTGCTTCCTTCCAGGCGGACGGAATATAGCTGGCAGAGAAAATGGCGTTGAAAAGCGATAGGAGTGTTTTGTGTGCTTCGGGGTGTAAGTGTTTTATCATCTCGTAAACTATTCGATCGTTTCCGGGGGCCGATTTATTACAACAATTTAGTGCAGCCTGAAATTCTGCCATGTTAAACGGACGGTTGTAAGGTTCATTTCTTTCTCCTTTCCGATCCAGAGGCAGTCGCTCTGCTTGTCGCTTGTGTCTCAGGAATGTATCTGAATAATGGGATGAACTGGAAATGTATTCAAAATGTTCCCCTAGAGAATCAGCTTGGGCCTCAAGAGTGTCTCCTTGTGTATTCACTAATGGTAGAGGATGAGTTTCACGACCTTTTATCTTGTTTACCCTTGTCCAAGCTTTTCTTTCATCTGTATAAGAATTTATGCTAGAGATGTATCTCTGCCAGCTTTCCCTTTTGGCACGGCGGCGTGTTCTTCTTCCTTCAGATTTTATTTTCTTGAAGCTGATAAGATTCTCTGTAGTCGGAGAGTCACGGAGGTGATTCCAAGCCTTATTTTGTTTTTTTCGTGCTTCTCTACATTCATCATTCCACCAGGGAACACGTCGTTTAGAAGGCGATCCATTTGTTTCGGGGATACATATTGACGCCGCATCAACAATAAACGCTGTCAAATACGCCACTGCATCATCGATAGGAAGTGTAGAGATGTCTTCCCAGTTCATGCGCGTGAGTTCTTTATAACGCTTCCAGTCGGCTGACTCGACTTTCCAATGGGGGACCCGTGGAGAGCAGTCATCTGCTTTTGTTAATTTTATGACAATGGGAAAATGGTCGCTCCCATATGGATTCTTAATCACGTTCCACTCTAGGTATGGTACGAGCGTGCTAGATGCAAGGCTTAAATCGATAGATGAATATGTTTTGTTTGCCATGCTGTAAAATGTAGGCTCTTTTTTATTTAGTAAGCATGCACCTGTAGAGAGGAGGAAGCTTTCTACTAGGCGCCCTCTAGCATCACAGCGACGATCTCCCCAAAGGGTGTGGTGTGCATTAAAATCGCCCACGACAATATAAGGCTCGGGCAGTTCACAGATAAAACTGTGAAATTCTGTTTTTGTCAGGTGGTAGTTTGGGGGGATGTATAAAGAGGTAATTGTGATCATCTTATTAAATAGTACTGTACGGACAGCAACTGCCTCTAGAGGCGTTTTAAGCTGTATTTGCCGGCAAGCAACACCTCTATCTACTATTATGGCCACACCGCCCGACGAGACAAGGGCGTCGTTGCGGTCTTTTCGGTAAATGGCATACTGCCGGAGAAAGTTCGTGTGGGAAGAATTAAGATGTGTTTCTTGGACACACAGCACCCTTGGATTGTACTTATGTAGGAGTTCCTTAATGTCATCTAGATTGTGGAGTAAACCCCTAACATTCCACTGTACGATCTGTGTATCCATTTTATATGTGTTTTGTGCTGTGTGTCTAAGAGAGGTAAATTAGGCTAGCTCACGAGGCCTTTCCAGGCCCCGTGATGGGGGTTTTCCCTTTCTTGCCGGCGCGCTCGAGGGAGCTGCGCCGTTCTTTGGGCGTCTGAGACGCCGGTGTTTTGTTTGTTGTATCCATCACCTCGTCTGAGGCGGTGGATAGTGCCCGCTCAGCGGGCACGTTTGCACGGGTTTCGGGCCTATCTGCACGGGCAGTGGCCCTGGGTCCCCCAGACCCGCGGGTCTGCTGGCCCTCCTTGGCAGGGGGCGGAACAGCACTGGCTGCTCCAGCCAGGGGGGCTGATGGCGTGACCGCCGTCACACTCCGTGTGACTTGGGCGGCCGCCGAATGATGTGACGTTGCCCCCCGGCGCGCCACATCGGTGTAGGACGGATTAGACTGGTTGTTCGTCGAGAAACGTTTACGTGCCTCTTGGAATGATAGGTTGAATTTGATTTTCAGTTCGATGATTTGCTTTTCTTTTTTCCACGATGGACACGAACGGGAGTACGCTGGGTGATCTCCGTCACAGTTAGCACAGTGGGTGGTGAAAGTGCAGGTATCAGACGAGTGCTCATTGGATGCACATTTTGCACAGGTGGTGCGCCCTCGGCAGCTTTGCGAACCATGCCCGAACCGCTGACACTTAAAGCATCGGCGCGGATTCGGGATGTATGGCCGTACACGGAGTTTGCAGTATCCAGTTTCTATCGAGTCTGGGAGGTTACTCGTTCCAAAGGTTATGATTACATGTTTTGTTGGGATTTGCTTGTCATCGCGCCTGATCGTGATTCTTTGGACCTTTACTACATTCTGATCTTGCCACCCCTCGAGTAGCTCGCTCTCACTAAGATCGATTAGGTCATCTTCAGAGATGACACCGCGGACAGTGTTCAATGATCTGTGTGGGCCCACTGATACAGGGATGTCTCCAAAAGCAATGAGTTTTGATAATTTGCTGTATTGGGTCTTGTCACGAACTTCAAGAAGAAGGTCGCCGCTTCCCATCTTAGTTACTTTGTAGCCTGGACCTAGTGATTCTGTCAAAGATTTTGAGACAACAAAAGGAGATATTGTGCGGACTGTCTTGGTTTCGTGCTGACTGTGGATTACATGATACTTTGGGAAGATTTCTTTTGGCTGCATGAAGAAATTAAATGTTTCATCGGTGCGCCCCCTCTTGAGGGAGCGATCAGGGAGTGAAGGGAAATTGGATTCCATGAAAAGATAGCTATATTCGGCAGGGATGGCCGCCACCCACCATGGAGCCCAACTAGGGGACGACACAGGACAAATGATTCAGTTCTGTGCACGCCAGCGGTGCATCCCCACTATAACCAAATACCTATACCCAAGGCTGGATATAATGCACAAGGTTAACCCTTGCTGCCCATGAAGTCGGAAGTAAAAGGAAAATAAAGAGAGGACAGGAAAGATTGAAAGTGAGAGAAAAAGACGAAGATTGTAGAAAAGGACAGGAAAGGGCAACTACCGATTTCCCCCGGGTGGGTCAGTCCGAGGGTGCCGTCTACGTGAAGCAGAGGCCAAAGGAGTGTGTTGCCTCCACCGGGGGGCCGTAAAGGTCCAAGCACCCGGCATCGGCTCAACCCCCAGGATCCCCCTTTCCCCGGACACGGCTAAGCCGCGCACGGCTACACGCGGGAGGGTCCAACCCTCGTGTGCTCGGGTACGTGGTGGCGCAACTCACCAAACGCCTGCTTGCGCAGACGCCCCTGCGGGGAACTCATTTTGAGTGGGACTGAAATGATAGATTTTATGAAAAAGACACAATCATGCACATTCAATTCAAATCAATAAAATTTAACTGAATTGAAGAGATGAGAGTTCGAGAAGTACTTTGTTTCGGACTAGTTGGTTCATACTGAACGCGTAACAAACTGCACAAAATACATTTCATTTTCCAAAATGCCAATGAATTGTTTAACAAATTTGGGGACGAATATCTCAAAAGTGGTGCCAGCCCTTTAGGATTTCTACAGAATAAACTGCTTCTTGTTTCTGTCACAGTGGCAGGCAAAATAGACGCAAATAAGAAAAAGAAACAGTAAAGGTTGCTTGGGAGCCAGGAGGCTGACACATGAATTTCACCTCTTCCAAGTATCAGTGTGCATGTAAGCTCGCAGCTGTATGCCAATCCCAGGCATCGCTCTGTGGTGAACTTGCTTTCACTGACCCTTTCTCATTAAAACCAAAACTGAAAAAAAAAAATGTAGGCATAGTTTTTTTTTTTCCCCTTATAGAAAACACTGAGACCTATGTACTATCAAATGAAAAGCCTAGTTAAATAATAACAGCACAAGGAATGTTTAACCCTTTCAGTGTCGTTTTTTTTTTTTCTCAGACATTCTAAAACAAGCACAGCGGTGCACTTTTGGTTACTTAGAAGCAAAAAAATGACGAGATTAATGGCAAATGCACACTTCGTATGGTGCTCACTAGAGAGTAGAGAACGTACGGGTACGCCAGTAACATGGTGGGACAAGAATGTAGAAACACAGCGGTATGTTAGGGACCCTGAAAGAGTTTAATGATCCCTGCAACACCGTTTGTAAAATGTGCAGAGTGTGCCTGGTAAAAGCCAAATCTCCATGAATATTTTCAATTACATATTTTTGAGAGCAATTTGGATAAATTACATTATTGACAATCAAATGCCACTAGTGCAACACCCTCGCGGCTCGACTAAGCATGCTTTATCTACTCTCTCTCACTTTCACTTTATTTCCTCAAGGGCCCCATACTCTGGGCATTACGTAAGGGGTGATAATAGCACAAAAAAATAATTCATGAGCATGACGACATTGTAGAAAACGTCGCGACTGCATCAATGAAGACTGACATACTAGCGATGGCTGCGATGCTGTAGGGATCCTGTACGAGAGAAAAAGGACGACAAAAAGGAGTCGGAATGGGCATAAAGGCGAGCTACGCTAAGCAAATAACCTGTGCGAAGGGATATGCATACAGGTGGCGAAACGCAAGACTTGCAATTTGACACGACAGGAAAGAGTTTGCAAGTTGGATTCTACCTTCACTGAAGACGTGCTGATTTCATAAGAGTACGATGAATGTATAAACCTAGTAAGCTTGGTCCCATAGCGATTCAATGGCGTTAATGAGGTGTATGTGGTGAGGGTTCGAGATGGCTGCTGAGTACTGGGCCTGATAACGGTCTTTTAAGGTAATAACTTCGCATGATGAAGGGCATTAAGCAAATTACATTTTACAAAACCCTACAGTTCTGTTTGCAAGTGAGATGATGTTAGTCATGCGGACACCAGTCAAGATCAGAAGAAACCATCATGCCTAGGTACAGTATAGACCACTTATAACATAACCGCTTATAGTGCAGGACCAGATATAGTGCGGTCTTTTCAGACTCCCGTTATTTTTTCCATAGCACTCTATGTATTGCTTATAGTGTAGTTGCGGGAAACGAAATACCGGTTACAGTGCGGCTGCCTGGGAGTACGAAAGTCAGTGGAGACGGCGAACGCTCCCCTCAAACGGGCGCCCCAAGGAGTGCTCGAGGAAGAAAGAGAGACGAAGTGGAGGAGAAGGGCACGTGGTGCGAACGAACAGCCAGTGAGGCTGAAACCAGAATCTTGGGTGCGAGTCGTGAAATATCACGGCGCGCATAGCGAGCGAGGGCCGCGAAACTGCCAACGCCATCCAACCCTCGCTTCACGATAACGGCAGTAAACGAAACTTCAGGGAGCGGGTGGCGCCGGCACAGCATGGCAAAGGGCGCACGCGGAGACCGTAGAATGTGAGGGAGGAGGGCGGCAGGGAAGCGGATTTCGCCTCGGCAACTCCGCCGCTTCGGTGGTTCCCCTCGCCCTCCCTCGTAGCTCCCTCAGTTTCGACTGTCACCATGCGTGCTCGCTGCCGTGCAGGCGGCGCCGCTCCAGCCGGCCCGGCGCCAGCTCCCCGAAGTTTCGTTTTTCTGCCGTTATCGGGAAGCAGAGTTTGCCGGCGTGGGCAGTTTCGTTGGCCAGCCTGGGACAGCGCCGCTGCTTCCCTCTGCGCCGTAGCCGCAGCGTGCAAGGTCAACACGCAACTAGAAAGTAGAGGAAGCATAAAGGAGAAAGAAGGGTTCATACACGTTGCTACGGTAGCGTGGCTGAGACGTCGGCACGTACACGCATGTTCCGGCGCAACGCAGAATTGGCGACCTTGCCATTTGAGAGAGGGTGAAATTTCCGCCGCATTTTTTTTTTCTTTCTTTTTTTTTTGTTTCGTTCGCGCGCGGCATTGAGGGGTCTCTCCTAAGCTTTTACTCTATGGCGGTGCCAGAGCAATGCCGGTCGGAGGCACCGCCGCGTGATTTGGTTCGAATTAACGAGATTTGACTGTAAATTGAATGCAAACGTTCTAGCAGCATTCCTCGACTGTCGCATACGCGTGGCGGCTCGGTGCACATGCTTTGCATATGTGCGGGCCTTGAAAATTGTTGCTTTGGTTATAGTGCGGTACCGCTTATAGTGCGGATATTCGCGACTCCCACGACTTACGTTATAAGCGGTCTACACTGTACTTGTAAGAGTTAACAGCTTTTATAGGCATGCATACCAGTGACCATGTGGGAAAAAAATGAGGAGTTTACTAAGACGTGAAATTGATATCACTTTGCATTTCTTTGGGTTTAGAATCATTAGTCAACAGATACACAAGTTCTGGATATTCTTTAAGTCATCCTTCCATGATATTTCGTCATTTACATCAACTGAATACTGATAATCGTACAAGACACCCGGCAACTATTTTTCTGGTACACTGTTACGAGATCTCCATGTGAACAAATTCTCTCACACTGTCGGTTTATGGAGTGTTATTGCAGGGGTCTTCCAATTTCTGCCCATGTTTTATCACAAATCTCTTTGTTCTCCTTCATTTTTAATCACGGCACACTTGTCTAGCCAATGAAAAAGGCTAAAAACATAAGCAAGCTCTTGTTATTACAAAAGTGTGTTATTCACTTATTGTGTAAAATGACCGGTTCAAGAAAATACAAACTGTAAGTGCGTTTTCACTTTATCATTTCAAATTATCCCGCTTATATGCACTACATACAAGAAAGAAAAAACTTGGGAGACGCTTAAGCTTAGCCTTTAAGAGCAGAACGCAATAGCATTAAAGGATTCCTGACTGCGTCTCGCGCTTCCCAGCAACTGCAGCTTATGCAACCATGATCTTTACCGGGAAGCACTAGCGGCAAACGCCATGCACGAAGGCAAGCTTTCTGGTTCTTTTTTTTTGCTTTCCCCGCACGGCTGGCGCCGCCGCTGCCAGAGGATGGAGAAGGTTAAACCCTTTAAATTGGGCAGTGGCTTGCGGCCGTGACTAGTAATATTTTTTGTACTTAGTGGAAGGTGAAATTTCACTCTTGCCTTGTATTTAGCCACTAATCAGATAACCTCCACTTGGTTATTTCTACCCGCTTAGTCTATTTTGCCTCCACTGTTCCTAAACTTCAATGCTTTGAAAAAATCAGTAGAGCTGCTTTGAACTGCAGGGCGAAGCCCTTTACAGAAAAGTATCAGGTGTTCAGCCGTTTCCACCTCTCTCCACACGCACCGCATAACCTGTCTATCCCGTGCAGATGCATGGAGGCGAGGGCTATCTGGTGGTGCTGCAAGGAACCGAGCGCCATGCTGTGATTGGTAGAAAATTTTCAGTGACGGGGCCCTTCAAGCTATCGTTTTAAAAAGATGGTAGCAGGAGTGCCTTTTGGAGCAATTGGAGCAGCAATCACATCACTGTGTTATGTACCCCACCTGCCCCCCTGATTGGTGAACTGTCAGTAGCTGCCAAACGAATCACGAAAAATAAGTGCCATGATATCCGTTCCCTTCCCCTGTTAAATTACATAATGAGCATTGACAATGATAAAAGGGCAACAAGGCAAATATCTATTGTGCAACGAAACTTTTCTGGCCCTGTATAACACCAATGATGCTGTTTGTTGGTCAGATATGGATGCCTACAGCGTGCTGCTATTGCTTGACAAGGTGCTTCGTTTGCCAGTAAGAGGGGTGTGGGTGTCTTTGGAACTCTGCTGTCGTTCTGTCTGGACCTTGATTTCTTTATTGTACATGAGGCGAGTATGTTTTTGAATAGTCCATTGCCATTAGGTCACAAGGGCAGCCACCTTGCCGAGCTACTGAATGTTGTAGGCTTTAGTGGCTGCTCCTTAGTCTTGTGTAAAGAAAAAAAATTAATTAAACTAAATTTAACTGCATTCTAAATTTGCTTCAGGACGTACTCCCCTGAGGTGAAAGTGTTATCAAGATTAAACAAATTTGTAAGACCACGTGCCTTTTCAGCCTCCTGTAGGTGACGTCATTGGCAAGTTTGAGCAAGTTGAAAACGCGACCGTCATCGCCATCGAGTGTGTCACGGCCTTCGTCGAAAGCAAGTGTGATGTTTGCTGTTGCAACGCTAGAAACAACGCCAGAGCAAATGACCTCCCTGGCTGGATCACTTGCAGCCGCCACACCAACAATGTCACCTGAAAAAAAAAAAAAAAAAGCCATAAGCACAGAAGTGCTCCTAATGTAAAACACACTTACGTGTCAACTTGGGCTAATTAGATCGTTGCCTAGTAAAGGAACAGTGCAAGCAGCATGGCAGACAGAAGTGGCATAAACAACACGAGGCAAAAGACAGCCGATACAGTACCACTAAATTTTTGCCACTGTTTTGTGCAAGATATGTGCAATGACGCCAATGAGTGGGCTGCTGAGTCGTGTACAGAATGCGAGTTAATATGTAAAAATTTTCGCAGCACGCAGTACCACTCATATGTACAGTTGTCCACACTGTTGTCTAAGATGCTGTGCAGCGATGGAACGAAATCAATATCTGTGCTTTTCCGGCAGATGTAGGAAGAAATACTTGCAAAAAGCTGAAGCCACAACAGCGCACAGGCCACACAATATTCAGCCTGGTACTTTGATCGAGCCTAGCAGCTGCTATTAGTACTCACTCTTTGTTCAGCAGCGTGGCCCTCAAGCATTCTAGGCAGAATTGCTGACTTCTGCACGCAGTGATCGACATCACTGACAAACGGCACGTCAAGCAAAAGTACGCCAGCATATGTCAAGCGACAATGTCCCACTGAAGTGCACATTGGCAGTGACATGTATGCATCACAAACAACAAAAATATGAGGTAGGACCCCCTGTTTTACGGTAGTCAGACGCTGCAAACCTTACAGAGACGTCCCTTTTAGTAATCAAAACATACTCTTGACAGAACATGCAATTCAAATGACAAAGTATTATTTGCAATGCTTGCAAGGAACACCTGCACATGTGTTTTGAAAGGCTGCGTGCTTAGCTATGGAACGCACCTGGTGCATGTTTCTGACGCCAGCCTCCGGAGCTATCCTGATCACACGTAGGAGCAGCAAATGGTAAAAAAAAAATGAAAGTCCAATAAAGAAACACTAATGCACGCCCCACCGTTTGAAAAGCCATGAGATGGCAGCGGTGCTCCATGGTGACAAGAGCGAAACTTGCAGATAGTCCTTCCGTACAGGCCGGTGTGAGCGGAGTCAAGGACTAGCTTGGCGATGCAGAGACCTTTGCTCTGGAGTTCCTTGACGGAGTACTTCTCCTGCAGCTTCCTAAAGAAAAGTACGAAAGCACACTACGCATCGCAGCGCACTCGGGTCGCGAACGAGTATCGACCGCGAGTAAATCACTCACGCATTTTGTTCGACCTCCTCTTCTCGTTCCAGTTCCAATAGCGCCAGCTGCTTCTCGACAAATCCATCCAAGCTATTTCCCTGCGAGAAACAGCTATGAAGTGAGTACAATTCCTTTTTCAAAGGTAATGCCGCTGTGCGCGCGACTTGCCTCCTCATGGTCGGCGCTGCCACTACCGTCGCCGCTTTTGGGGTTCTCCATCGGTGTCACGTCGAAGTCATGCCTCACAAGACGAGAATGAGGTCTTTAGAACTTGGAAGACATGGTTTTTACAGCTCAATATGTGCGAATATTCTCAAAATGAAGTAAAGAATACCCGTCACTCAAAGGACCGAAACCAACTGCTGTGGCTGTGTTGACATAGCCACAGCTGAGCACACTACAACCGCGCACTTGTTGCCTGTCTGACCTTATAAACGTAACTAATATTAATGTAATAAAAACTCAAATGCTTATATTTAGTTTTTTTTGTTAGAGTGTCTTTAATAATTGATCTCATTGATACTCAGCTACGGCTGCTTTTCACTTCAGCGTGCGACTTTAAAAATGGAGGCCAAAGCGATGTCGACGGCCTCGACGACGGCTAGTTCTCCGCTCAGCGACGAAGGGAAGGAAAGAGGTTCGCGCAAGTTTAAGGACGAAGATCTCGAGTACGACATAACTTTCCCATCCGCTGACAAGCAGCTCAATCTGCCGACAGCCAAGGAGCCCGTCGTCTACTTATTAGGTTGGGCTGGATGCAAGGACAAGCACTTGTCCAAGTACGGTGCCATCTACGAAGATCAAGGGTGCGTCGATGAACATTTACTTGCCTTCATCGATCACTGTAACTGTACTACGAGCGAATGGGCCTCGCTGGGATTACACGCGTAATATAATCTGGCGTTGTTATTCTCATCAGTTCAGCACGGTGAGATAGGAAAATAGCACCTTTCCGTGTGGTTTAATTGCGCATAATCAAATAAGGTAAATCAAGCGTCATGTATCACCCGCTCTACATCGTACAGATTCTGCCCCGTTTCTCAGCAATGGTTGTGAGCGTGAATGACGCAGTAGAGTGTCAGGTCTACAGCGCTCAGGAGTCGGCACGTAGAACTGAAAGCGCAAACTGACAGTCCATTGACCCGGCGTGTGCCGCCGGGTCAGTGGGGGAAAAAAAAGAAAAAAAAAAAAAAAAAAAAGAAACATACTACAGTTAGGTAACCGTGGCCGCGGCAAATTTATGCGCACTCGTTAAACGATAGTCATTGTGCAGTGTTTGTATGTAGGGTTAGTCTATTCTCCCGGCAGCCGGCAGAATTTCAGAAATAATTTTTTCCTGACACTCACCTTCTATTGGCGTTCTGAAGTCACATGACAAACTGCCTGGGAAAACGGCCTGCAGGTGCGCCCTAACCTAACATAGCCTAAACTAATCTCACCTATTCTAACCTAACATAACCTTAACTAATCTCACCTGATCTACCCTAACGTAACCTACCCTAACTAACCTTCCGAGAGCCAATAGGAAGTGAGTGCCGCCAGAAATTTGTTGCAGAAATTCTCCCGGCTGCCGGGAGAATAGCCACTGCCTTGTACATACGCGGACAACCGGTGAGTGGCTTTAATAGCGCCGTTTTTCTTTCTTTTTTGTCTTTTCCTGTTCAGGTGCATTACAATTCGTTACATCGCCCCCGTCGAAGAGCTCTTCAAGCGGAGCTACGGCGGCGCACTGGAGGAGCAAGCCTACTCGCTTCTTGGCTTACTGGAGGACTTCAAACTTGAAGAGCACCCGCTGTTCTTTCACGCGTTCAGCAATGGTGGCGCCTTCGTCTACTCGCTGATGAATCGACACTTTAGGGACGATGTCCAGGTCATGTCAAAGGTACGCTTCTTGTGTCTGCTCCCCCAGAGTGTGGCTTGCACACCATGTAGCAAGCCACGCCGAAGAGCTGAAACTGTCGCAAACAGGGGGCTTGTCACGGAACCTTAATTCATTCTGCGAGTAGTAGTGCGCGAAAGCGCCCCATTTTCGGTACCCACGAAACATTGCAGTAGAATCCACTCAAAGACTTGTGTGCCTTCTCAACAGAAGTCCTGCACGCGAATATTCCGCGACCACTGTCGTGGCATGCTATTAGAGCAAGATGGCGAGTCGAGCTGGATGACAGATAAGTTTGTCATAGTGTGATTTAGGAAGTGCAACAGCTGGTATGTGCAAAAAAAAAGGGGGGGGGGGGGGCACACCATCCTGTCAAGCTGTTGCGCTTAAGTCTCACTGTGATGGGAACGCAATTCATTCAAGAGTATATTGCACTGAGCTGGTGTGAGGCTCATGTTAAGCGTAAACCCCATGCAAGCAATCTTGCATGCGACGGTGACAAGCGACACAATGGAGATGGCTGTCGCGTTCGCTCGTCGCCTGCAAGTCAAACCCCATGCGAGCGACGACGACAACACATGAGCAACGTCTCCCCGTGTTGCCAGTATGAGGGCAGCAAGTGCACAGAAAAACTGGCATGACACATGCTTTATTACTTTAAGTTGCTGTGTTTTACTGTAAAGACCAGCATAAAATATTTAAGATCTCGCAGTAGGTTCCTATCCTTGCACATATCAAAATTTAGTCATTTGCTCGTTCCGTGCGACAGTCGGTAGTACTTGAGTGCTGTACTTCCAGTTCTGGCTTCACACTATTGGTTAGTTGCTCGTAGCATGTCCGGGCAATAAGCATCAAATTATAGATTTGCAGAACCGAGCAATCAAGCAACAAAAACAAGCTATCTGTTAGCGTCACAGCTCGTTTCGTTGCTCGTCGCTGTCTCACCCAAAATTGCTCTCATGGGGTTTGGGCTCATTCAGTGCTGCTAATAGGCAGACTCGCTCGTGTCATGCTCATTTTTTTGTTTGTTAGCCATGGTGAGTTTTTAGCTATTAATTTAACTCTTTCTGGTCCAGTGCTACCTGTAAAAACATTTTTTTTTTTAAGGAGTATACAGCACAGATCAGAACAAGACTAATATGAGAAATTAAGAGTGCAAGCATCATTCGTTTCGTAATGTAGGTAACTTGATGCTTTTCTTTTCTTTTGTGGCGAAAACATGTTATACGTACATGTAGACTTTGTTAGGTTCAGTGAAGTCCAGCAGGGATTTGTATTGGGGGACCACAGATGGGCACCTGTCGTTTCGGGTCATTGTAAGAGATAAGCCACATATATAATTGCATAGCTGCCAGGTCCAGATCTGGAAATCTGGATGTAATGCGCAATAATTTGCTGGAATAAAAGAATATTGCTAAATTTTGTACACATTTTACAAATGAACATGGGAGTTAAAAGTGGTAACACAACCTCCTCGCGATGGAAGGTACCAGGTGTGATCTGAAGTGAAGGCGCGAAAACGACGACGGACGAAGAGAGAGCACACACACACAGGGCGCCTGTGTGTGTGCGTCGTCGTCCGTCGTCGTTTTCGCGCCTTCACTTCAGATCATGCTTAACCAACACGCCCAACTATCCATCCTAACGTACCAGGTGTGATCCACACGGAGCACAGGCACAGGTGGAGCAGCGAAGGACTTCTTTTTTTTTTCTCTCTCTCTTAAATTTTGCAAATGCCCCAGGTTGTGGCATGCTGGTTTCTGATTGGCTGATACGACGATGCAGCTTTTGCTGCTCTGCTAGAGTATAGCCCATCTTCATTTCAACACTTATAACAGGGCTCTTTACATGCCTTTTCTTCACATCAGGTACTGTAGGACTTACTTGCCTGGCTGACAAAAAAAGAAAAGCACCGTGAAGATGTTGCTGGAGCACGAATAATGCTCTCACACTTTTTGCTCTTAGGCTGCTCGCTGTGAAGTTTAAGCACAGACATTAGCAAGCACCTCGGCAACACAGAAGGTTTTACCATTTCTTGCACGAATAGAACAAGAGGGGAAACGTCAGCCCTATGTTTGGTCTAGAAATATAGCCTTTTGTTATAGTTCGCTGGGAAGTCCATTAACCGTGACACATCATCGTGTGGCCATGGCCCATGCAGGCTCAAACTGCAATAACAAATTGTACTATGCTAAAGCACCCATGCAAGAGCGTGATGTGCTGCAGCAAGAGGCCAGAGGTATGCACACCGGGGTACATGGGTTTGCGCGGTGAGGCTGCTTGGCCAAGCATCACTTTAGTAAATCGGGTTACTCGATGTGCACTTACTGGGGTTTTTCCAGCAGCATGAAAGTAGTCTTGCCATACTGCCCTTATTGCAACTACTGTGTGCCGCGTTCTTGGCTGCAGATTCGAGGTGTGATCTTCGACAGTGGCCCCGCTCGCGTTGGCTTCTGGCAGTGCGTCAGCGTCATGGCAACCTTCGTCAGAGGCCGCTCGGTGTTCCGCTACACCGTGGCATTCTTCTGGGCATTGGCCATGTGGTTTTACTCGGCGCTGACGTCACTGGGCAGCCTAGTTCTCTCCACCAGGTTCCAGCGGTGCGAGTCTGCTTACGACGCCCTGCTCGCCGAGAGCCCACTCTGTCCGCAGCTGTTTCTCTACTCGGAGAAGGATGCCGTCTGCAGCCACCAGAGCATCCGCGCATTTGCAGATGCACGCCGCACTAAAGGCGTGCCAGTGGAAGAAGTGTTCTGGCAGGACTCTCCACATGTGCAGCACTTTGTTCTCCACCGAAATCAGTACGTCACAAGTGTCACGGACTTTATGCGTCGTTGTCTCGAAGGCACAATTCAGGTGTCTTCGCCCATCGGCAAGAAGAACCGCTGATGGGTATGTGTTCACTCGTGGAGTTGCTGATGCCGGGGCCATGTTCTGGGACACATGGTTGCAATGATGCTTTCAATTTCACACGACACCGCATCTGAAGGCATTCATCTTGTCCGACACCCCCTCCTCAATTTTTTCTGTCATGTTCTGCAGCATCCTACATGCCTTTTTCATTTGAGCACAACGAAACTTTTGGCCGTGAAATACGCGTCAAGTTGGAATGCTATTGGGGACGTCGGGTGGCCTACACTCAAGGCTAGAGCGTTGTTGTCATTGGCTGATGTGGCAGTATATTGTTCACACAGAGGTGGCCATCAAAGATAAGAACTTTGAACAGTTTCATTTTCCAGATCTTGTAACAGTGCATGCTGGAACTATTTGCAGCACTCACAGGAAATGCTCCCACCCCCGTATATTATTATATGCATCTGCTTTAGCCGATAGGCATGTGCCGAAAGCAACATGCTTGCAAAGGTGTCATTCCAGAATATGGCCTCTATGTCGCAGAAGCGGTATGGTAGAGCAAGGTTCATAGGCATGTTACATGTTTGCTGGTGAGGGTGATGGACAGGCTGAATGCACCTAGATGTGTTGGAACCATCTTGCTGATAGCTCACATGTTGACTACACCTCCAGAGCAAGTGTGCTTACATGTAGAGTTGCACCAGAGTATCAGTCCTTTTCTTAAACGGGCCCTGAACCATGCCTCGGGCTTGGTGAAAAAATACATTCTATGGGTAGCATACGCTGCTGTGAGTATTTCAGCCAAATTTTGCACTCATGCGCTGTGCGGGAGGCTCACAAGCAGAGCGCAAGGTCACCTTTTTCTCAAACACTGTCTTTTCAACAGAGGCCTTCTCACCCATTTCGGGGCAGTCAGCAGCTGCCCCTTGTCGTCAGTGGGCAGATTATTGTGGAGTGCTGCCATTGGCCAATAGCTGACATCAGTCAAGGAGGGTGTTTGAATCGCTGCGCTTCTTCATACTGTTACTGTGTATGTTTATTAGCGCAGTTTACTAAACGGGTTGAAGTAAGCAAAAATCTTCGTTTCAAATTTTGATAAGAGTTGCGTACTTCCGATTGAAGCCAACTATCGTCTGCTCACGCTCGGCCACGGCCGCCCGCGTATGAATTGTACTTTGGCCAACTGGCCTATTGTTGCCGTCGGGTCTCGCTAATTTAGATTAGTTTTGAATGCTCAACTACCCTCAAACCACGCGAAAATTAAAGTCAGACCACACGTACGCTTGCCAGCGCGTGATCACTCCTGGCAGCTCCTGGCTAGACCCGTTGGCAGGCATCGCTTCTTATTGAGCTATTGACAGGGCTTCTCAATTTGCAAGTTGGATGTGGCTACTATCTGTCGGTCAAGCTGGTGCAGGACAACGCCGGTTCGCACCATGTAGCACGGCCAGACCGGAGCACATGAGCGCGAGCGTGCACTCCAGTCCTGTCATGCACATAGTGAACGCACTACATTTGCATGTTCTACGTAATGTAGATACCATGGCTGCCATGAGGGGCTGCAACGAGCCCGTTCGCTGAGGACTACCGCGGACTTTGATCAATATTTGCGGGCGGCATAGCTCCAGGCACGTGGCGAACCTGCTCGATCACCACCATCCGACTAGAACAAGTTGTGTGCTTCCCGAGTTGCACACCTTCGAGGTGCATTGCCATTGTAGTCGAAGCTCATTACAAGCAAGCATAAAGACAACATTTCGTTTAACCCTAGAAAAATGTGTGATTTTCGTAAAGATAAGTGCAAAAGGAAATGTGTTACTTGCCACTCGGTGTGAGAAAGCCGTGTGTAGCTATCTAGTACAGTGTGTCACAGCAAAAGGATCATACACCGTAAACTCGCCCGTAAGTTGACGGATAGCCTCCGACTTTGACGCGTCGTAGGTGTCAAATTCTGAAGTAGTGGTGCCTAGGTGCACATCCAGAATCAAGTTTGAACTGCGTGCCCTGCTCCTCCATAGCCTTTGCAGTGCAAGGCATTGAAGAAGGAATGGGATCACCGCGAATGGGATTATACGCAACCTTTGATTGCCAATAACTCTGCTTCTGCTGAATGTGTTGAAGTACTTCTTGCAGCAAAGTGTTTCTGAAATAGTCTATTTTAACTTCAAATGCATTTTTCAACTTTAATAAAAAGTGGTTCAGGGTCCCTTTAAAGGGACACAAAAGGCTCGCACTGAATCAATTCAGAAAGTTAGATTATCCTTCTAAGGTCCTCGTAGCATTTAGGCCAGCATTTATGCACGTTTCAAGCGTGACTTAGTTGCAGGAAAAGTGCAGCAACAGCACACTTTTGCAACTTGTATCGTCCACAATGAATCAAATGCAGTTTCGCCAACCATCTCAGAGGACATGCTTTGCTGGGCACTACTGCTATCTTTTATCCATAGGGAGGGCACACCACTCTGCAAATGGTGCCGACAAAGCTGTCTAATTAACTAGTGGCTGACTACAATTTGCCCAGTGTAAACATAAACATGTGAACATCATGTAAGCCAACATCAAATTTTCATATTGATGGTGTCAATTATTTCCTGGTTTAAAGAAGCACTGTCCTTGGTAAAAGTGATACTTTGGATACCTTGGAGTGTTACGACTTCTGTGCTTGACTTAGCACAGTCGAACCTCGATATAACCGACAAGGATATAACAAGTTATAAAGAGTTAATGAAATAATGTAACCACTCCCCTTCATAATGCCTATGGCCGGGCTATAGGGTATTACTAATATATATACAAATAAACAAGCAAATTATTACATATAAAAAAGTAAATTGAGAACCTTTTTTGCCAATATCAGTGTTAATGAATGTATGCTTATAATCCATATTGGATATAATGATAGTATTTTCATGTCAGCTCTAATGAGCTTTGTTATTTGCATTATTCATTGTCCTTTTAAACTCGATCTACACTGGTTGCAGCAGTGGCTGAGTATGCGAATTTCAAAGTAGCTTGAAAACAGAGCGGTCCACCAGGCTTTTATCATTATGAAACTCAGTTGCACCTTTCGGTATTATTTCTGCGTGTTATGTAATTGTTGACTGGCTTGTGGTCAGAGCAGAGCAAGCATTCCAGAAAATGCATGATCACATTCTCATTTTCCTGGAGGGAGCAGAATGTTGTAGAAGTGGGCTTTTTATCTCTGTCATTAATTAAACTTCTCTTTCTATATTCGTTAATGTTTGTGTGCCACAATGTTTAGAAAAATTTTACTCTTTAAAAACATTTCTGGAGCATCAAAATATTTATTGATCAGCACATTGCAGAATCACCGATTTCTCATGCCACGACACTGCGCTTTCATTTTAAATATGTAAACACAACTAAAAGTGGTTGGTGAGGTATAACGTACTGAATCTGTAGATTTATCAACGAGGAATAGCATAATCTATGGCTCCAAATTCACGTTGGCAACCCCCCTAGGGCCGTATCTTGTAGCAATTCTTTCTATTTCTCATTCTTTCTTGCTTCTCGTCACTAAACATCATTGCTGCATTCAGTGCATCGCATGATAACACAATGATTAGAATCCCATGAAAAGCATTCTTACAAAGCATTGTCTCTGGGCTTCTTTAACATGCACCAAAGTGCACGAGAAGTTTTGCATTTTGCCCCCGTTGAAATACAACTCTAGCTGCATGCTTAGCAGTAGGGCACAACCATCACTGAGCCACTATCGCAGGTTTTCTTTTTTTTTTTTTTCGCGCTTTCTTTCTCGTTCACCTTTTTATAGTGAGCGATTTAGTGTTTTATATGTCCCGGTGTGAACTACAGCATGATCTCTATGTAGTGGGGCTGCCTGTTTTTTGTGATGCCCCTAAGGCAGTGAATACAACAATAAGTTCTCCATGCTGACTTATAATGGACTTTTATTAGGTGACTGACGCTATCAGATTATGTTCTGGCCGCGAGAAAAAAAGTCTGTAGCGTGATCTAGAATGGTCACCTTGATAGTAAATGTGATTTATCCATGGTTAAATGTTGTTAGTAAACTAAATGGCAGTCTCATCGTGCTGCCCAACTGAATGGGCTAGTGCTCCCTATTGAAGCTGTGCCTGTGATCGCGGGATCGAATCCCGGCCGCGGCGGCCGCATTTCGATGGAGGCGAAATGCACAAACGCCCGTGTGCTTGCGTTGTAGTGCACAAAGAACCCCAGGTGGTCAAAATTAGTCCGGAGCCCTCCACTACGGTGTGCCTCATAATCGGAACTGGTTTTGGCACATAAAACCCCAGAAAGAAGAAAAAGAAGCTGTGCCTGTGATATGCGACAACTTTTTAGCATCTCTGTTGAGTCTCATTGTTATACAAACTCTTTAGCTTGCTTGACGTGTATTTTATGGTACATTCAACTGGTCACTTTCGAGTGCTCTAGAACACACTCACGGTGCAGTTTACATTCAGCTGGTCGATATCAAGCGCTAGGTTCACCTGGTTCGTTCAGATGCTGCACTTCCACCTTCAACCTGGGAGCGCAGCCGAGATCTGACAGAAACTTGGATCATGTGGCAGCTCTGAGCAGCTAGTAGCATGTTCGGCTGGGGCAGGCTACCTCTGGCTCCAATCTCGAGAGGGCTCCTCATTGCTGGAAACCGGGTTGGAGCACGGCAGGAATCAATCAAATGTACCATTAAAGGGGTCGAGACACCAAATTTTGAGGCTATAGAAAGCTGCTGTAGGCTTCCTTTGTATGGAGGGACACTCAACATGAAGTGTTGGACACAGCAAACGTTTGAAATATATTTTAATTCGCTTCCAAAGAGTGGCTAAATGCTCGTTCTCGCAATCGAGACCCATCGCTAGTGCAATTAACACCGACATCACTGTGTTGGAAGCGTAACGCGTTTTAGTGATGTCATACCACATTAGAGTGACTTACAGTGAGCGGTGACCCACAGCACCGGGCAACAAGCCTAGAGAGTCTTGAGTGCAGTGAGCCACATCGGACGCAGACGTAGAGTCGGAATCGGAGCCGACGGCTGTCAGCGTGGGTTTGTTTGCCTGCGCTGGTGCAGAACGTGTGTGTGAGAGCAGACGATGCAGCAGTATACGTGTGACAGCTTTGTGGGCCCACGTGACCAAGCTTCCTAGACAGTGACGTCACTGTCCAAGTCAGCGCCAGGAAAACGAAAACGAAAAATTGTTTGCATAAATAATGCGATATTAAATGATTTACCGAGAATGTATGAATCTTCAAGCGTGTATCATGCTTCCTGGAGCAATAAGAAACTTTTGAAACAAAGAACGCGAAAGCCACAAATTTGATGTCTCAACCCCTTTAACCTGATGCAACTCAGGTAGGGCACAATCTAGTTAATTTTGAAGGACTCCTAAATGCTTTGTAATGGCAATATTGTGATGACATATGTTTGAGCACCACACAATATTTTTGCCCAGTTAATTGTCAAGTTGTGAACAGTGTTACCGCTTTCGCCTACTACAAGAAAATTTGAGTTTTTGTTATAGCTGGGCCACTTGTAGAATTTTCCTGCAGCATGTCACTCTTCCTAACTAAAAAGTATTTTTAAAAAAAGAAGGTGATCTCGTGAGTCACGTCGCAGGATAAAGTTTTCAGATGGCCTGGACTGGTATACTAATTTATGTGTTTTAGAAGCGATCAAACCCACCTTGAAAGCCATCACCAGAATAGCTTGCATCCAGAGTTTTGGTGGGTTTTCTTTATGAGAGAGTTTTACCGTGTCCAGTATCCAGCAATCTGCCAGTACCACGCGCGCTTGCCAGAATACCGGACACGTTAATACTCTCTGTTGGTATAATGAAATTCAGTGCCTTCCCGAAGCAGGTACGTAAGTACTGTAATTCAAGATATTTTTTCTTTTTTTCAAGAAATGTAGATCTTTTGGGTAGGTTATTTTTAGACAAGTCCTTGTTTTTGAGAGCCATTACTTAATTAGCCGTCATTCATCTGGTCACCATGATTAATTCAATAAAATGTGGTGTACCAAGTACTGTATCGAAGCATATGGAGAATAGAGTGTGTGGTAGTATCAGTAAGGTTTTCAGAGTAATGCAATGTTGTACCAAGTGACTGTGATCCACGTCGTGTTTTAAGGTTGCCCATGTTAAGATTTCAGTTTACATACAACATTTGGGGGGGGAGGGGGCTTTGCTTTAATTGAGCATGATCTCACATTAATGTGATTGCCACTGAAGAGGGCATAAAAGTGCATGCTAAGATCATTATAAATAAAGCGAGATATACAAGGACGAGCATTGTAGCACCTGCTGTCATTTTCGTGGCATTCCATAGAATTTTTTATTCAGGGGATTCGCTGCAAGGCATATGTAGTAAATAAATTAAAAAAGAGAGGCATCAAATAATTGCATGTAGCTCTGTGTGATGCAGGTACTGAAGTAATGCGTTAGCACTTTTGCTGTCCTTTATCCAGTGGCTGTAGTACTCTGGAACTTTAGGCTTAACGTTAGGCTTAAGTTTGGCCCCACTGAACAAATTGTGCCTAATATTCTGTGTACCAGGGCACAGTCACAAAATGTTCTGTAAAATGTTCCTTTAAAGTGGACAGTCTGGCCTGTCAAGAGACTCTTGTCTGCAAACTTTTGGTTGGGGTTGTGTAGTGTGGTGTTGCACAGTGCATGGACATTCATGCCTTCTGCAGTCTGTATTATTAACCACCTGCATGCCATTGTGCAGTTTTAAAGCTGTTCAGTTTTAATAAAGTACTGTATTGCTCGAACTTTTTCTGTGGTTACATGCCAACTTTGGAATAAATATAACGGCTCTCAGAATGGTATTAATCTAAGATAAAGAGTTTCTGAATGCACCCAAGTTTCGGAAATTGAAATATTCTGCATGGATTTTCACATTGTTGGAATAACTGTTGGTATTGATTGCAGGCACGCACCCGTAGAAAGCCATAAATTGCATTTGTACACGTGGTGGTGGTGTTACAGCTGGCACTGTAAAGGGGTAGCAGAGGCACGCAGGTGATTATTTATTAATTTTGTAGGAAATGATGCCTCTTTCGTGCCCGTTTTTTGTGTCACTTGTAAATTTGCAAGACCAATAAAAAGTTTTGTCACAAAGTTTTAAGTTTTCCTTCCTGTGCTGGTAAATGCTTTGGTTATTTGAATGAGCATCTAGAGAATTTTCTCTGGTCTCACATATACTATAATCTGCTTTTAGTTTCTGCACCTGATGTTTCATTGTTGTGTTTCTATCCAATGTGTATTAGAGGTGCATTCCTTAATGCTTCAACTACCACAAACAAATTCGCTCAAGTGCACCTCCACACGGAGCTTAGAGAAAGTGTAAAGGCTGGTGCACTCATCATAAGAACAAGCCATCTCTTATATGTTGAAGATACAGTCAATGGTGTTTGTTGCAATAACGTTGGAGGCCAGCCTCATTTTGTGTCTGCGCGCGCGCGCGCGCGCGTGTGTGTGTGTGTGTGTGCGTGCACTGACACAGTGCTACACCAACACATCACAGATTGCATGCTTTGGCTCCCAAGACAAGTGGCTTTTAAACTTTTGTAACCAGCTGTACATCCTCTTCTTCTGTATAGCAGACGAGGCAGAAACAGTATGTACAAAGAAAATATGAATAGAAAAAAAATGCGGCAGAACCCATCTCAAGATGACTGTCAATATAGTGACTCAACGTATATATTGCCACCGTCAAAACATGTTATGTATTACGCGTGTACTGCAGCGGGGGTTCCTCTTTCGCGGTTCCCTAAGAACACTCTGCGCCATCTAGTGCTGCCGCCGCGAAGCCTGTACGTGGCCTCCGAAATGCATAGTGCGAATGCTATGGTGGCTAGATAGGTAGGTTTGCCGACCGGCATGTCCGGAGCATAGTTCACCGCTTCTCCGCGTCATGTCGCAAAATTGGCGCTGCGATCTGAACGGTTCCGCAGCGCGCGTCGTCTGCTACAAGTGGCAGGCGGCGAGCAAAAAAAAATAAAGCCCGTATTGGAATAGTTCTATGTCGTCTGTTCGTGTCAGTTTCAAAGGTGCAGAGCTCCGGGTCTCTCGTACTGTTTGCAAGTGGAATGTTCCAGGTCGGAAAAATAACCGACGAGATTAGCGGCAGCATTGCTCTACCGAAGAAGACCACCAAGGAGACTTACTGCTTCACTCCGAACTGCAAGTCGGGCTCTAAATATGTGAGAAAGACAGCGGAAATGTTCTGCTGTCTGACAGCGGAAATGTTCACCCCGGGCTGCTCAGTATCACCGACGTTAATGAGCAAGCGGTACGCCGAAAAGCGTATGTCGATGAGCTCCTCGACATTGGAAATTTGCAAGCAGCACATGGACTTGCTCAGCGCCTGCGACACCGAGCACCGCTGTGCTGCTACAGGGAAAAGAAAAGTGACTCTAGGCTTACATTCGATATAGCAGGCTATGTAGCAAGGAAGTTCCTGCAAAGAACCAAGTGCTCCGATTGCTCAAGGACATTACTGAATTCAACAGAATGAGTAGGTCAGGGCTGTTGCTACCTTGTAAAGCACTAAAAAAAACTGGTAGCATCGCTCGAAGACGCCTTCACGCTGTGCTTCAGTTTAAATGAGTTACGAAGGAACAGTATCGCCGACTTTGCATCCTTTCTGCAGCTGAATCCTCCGAATTTGATCGGCTGTGAGCGGCACAAGAAAGAGCTCACAAACGATGTTGTGAAGTTCTATTCAATCACACGCCTTTACTTCTTGTCAAGGGCAAGAACATGACGTGCGAAAGCAATAGGGAGACGAGGAAGCACCTGAAGCAGAGGTGTGTATTGTGAATAATGTTATGATGTGGTGGACCAATGTTGCGACCTTGCTGGCGCTAGGCTATTTAAGTTGGTGCGTCTGCTGACTCAAGTTATGAGAGCTTTTCTTGTATTTTAAATATATTGTAAGGAAGATAACGAACGTTGGCGCAGAGAGCAGCAGGATCGGCAGCATCAAGCGTGCAGCAGAGGCTCGAGCTCGGAGACTGTGCTCGGTTCATCCTAAAACCGGCTGCCGCTACTAAGCTCTATAAATCTCTTTATCTAATACTCATGAATTTAGCCCAAGACATATTGCTTTACCACCAAACAGTGAATCATATGCACGTACCAACACAATTCATCTCGTAACAATTTAAACACCGTAACTGAGGCAGCAATAAACACAATAAGCGGAATCTCGATGATACGATCACGGCTAATACGAATTTCCGGATGATACAAATTTTTCTGTGGTCCCGGCCGATCCCCATTACTTTGCAACGTGCTAGAGAACGGTTGTTACGAATAGATTTTCGACCCTCGCGTCGGTTGATACGAATAAACGCCGCCCCACCGATGGCCGCGAAAGAGAACAGCGCGCAGTCACGCGCTTTCTCCCTTTCTAGGCGCCCGACAGCACGGAGGCCACGACTGGGCGCAAGAGCGAGAAAAGTTTAAAGATGCGAAATGCAGAGAGGTCGGCCTGAGGTAAATTCCTCTAGCCAGCTACTCGGCGTATGGGCGCGAAGAGTTTGCAGATGTGGCGCTTTTGTTGCTTTTGTGCTTTTCCTTTTGTGCTTTTCCCCACGCAGGCGTGGGGAAGCGCGGCCGCCGCAGCGATCGAAGGTTCGTGCGGTCTATCGCTTCAACGGAAACTGAGCGGCGTAAGCACAGCGCATATAAAGGTCAGAGCCGTGTGGAGATCGCTTTCGCGCGCGACAACACCGACAGCCGGCACAGGCGCAAAGTACAAGAACGCGTTTGTTGGCAGAGTAGAAGCCGCACCCCCCCCCCCTCCCTCCCGCGCTGCCTTCCCGCTTTGCTGCTTTCGCGTGGGAGATTGCGTCGCCAGTTCCCCTTGTGCCCGGTTGCAATATACGCATTTGGTGCCGCAGCACAGCGTCGCCCCCCCCCCCTCCCTCCCATACCCCCACGGCCTTTCGCGCGACGCGTTTGCTCTCCGCTGTGCGTTCGCTCTCCGCGAAGGCACGCGTCCCCAGCGCGCTTTCACTCGCACATACGGCGCGCGCCGACGATTTCATCGCCCTTGGACTCATGCTCCACGTCTCATGCTCCTCCTCCGCATCGCCCGGCGTTGATCTCCTCCTCCATCGGTGGGCGCACCTCGTTGAGAAGCGTGCTCGCTACTGCCTTTGTCGGCGAGATCTTCCCGCGGAAGCCGCATTATAACATGTATTTTGTCTCACGCGGCTGCGCTGTAAGCGGTATGCGTATACATGGAGTTCTATGGGAGGGTAAACGGGAGTTGGAAAAGGCCGCGTTGTAGCCAGTTCTGCACTATAAACGGTTACGTTATAAATGGTCTATACTGTAAATGCTTTTTACGTATGTGTGCCTGAGTGAGTTCACCTCTGACTCTTTAATTTACCTAGTTTTAATTGTTTCGATGATACGAATTTCGGCTAATACGAATATTTTTCGTGACCCCGTGAGGTTCGTATCATCGAGATTCCACTGTATAGCTGGATTTCTCGAAATTGAATCATTAGAACTCACTAAATATCGCGTAAGCACGTTTCCATATACCGTATAAAACCATTGCAGTATTGTTTTATGTATGGAAAAAGTGCATCTACATCTTTAATGCAATGGGCTGGAGTGCCGCGTTTATACCAATAACTGTGACCAATCGCCAAGCTAGAAAATTGACTTCAGCATGTTGTGTCTTCCGACTAGACGACAGTAACAAATGCCCCATTCTGGCTTTGCCTACACTGCTCAAAACGGCATTATATAACGCATACTTCAAAGCTAGAGCAGAGGCAGCGATACTATCAAACACGCTGCTCGTCTACACAGCGCAGCCGACGTTGCACTCAGCTGAACCGTTATACTGTCCGCAGCGCCACTTCTGCGTCATGATGCGGAGAAGTGGTGAACTACGCTCGGTCGGCACACCTACCCATCTAGCCACCGTACGAATGCTGAGAAATGCGTTGTGCGGCAACCGGGCACCTCTCTCACGCTTCTTTCTGCACACGCTGCGCCATCTAGTGGCACTGCCGAGAAGTTTGCGCGTGGCCTCCGAGACGAGAAGCACGACGCGCCGGTGCCTGCGAACACTGACAACTGTTCCCTCGCTTGCCACTAACTCAGTGGCACATACTCAGTGGTCCAAGTTTATGAGAGGTTCATTGAAGAGCAGCACATAAGCAGTGCATGGAGCAGCTCGCTAAAGCGTTGGCGTGAAAGGCGTTCATTGAAAAGCGGCACACACCCACTGCATTTGTGGCACAGCTGTTATGTCTCAAAACGGCACTTTCTTGGTTGCTTTCCACAAAGTGACCACTTGACCAGCACCCACACAGACGACGACGGAGCCCAGTGCCGACTATTGACGGATCAACAACGAAGCTTTCTTCGAGATGAGGGAAGCCGCCGCATTCTATGGAAATGGTAACGGCCGTCAAGGCCATGCTTCTCAACTTGCTACAGGCTGACCATCACGGAGGGCCCACTAATTGTGACAAGGAGCCAATGTCGATGACTTTTGTGGAACTGCGTGGACCCCTGTTTCCTGATTGCTTCGTCATTGCACCGTAGGATTGCACCAAAGATTGGACATTAGAGGCTAGAGTCCAGCAAGGTAATTCAGCCAAGGGCGGAGTGCTGTGAACGGTGCGACTTCTCTGATTGGCCGAGACACTGCCATCAAATTCCCTCATCTAGTTACCTAGGAAAACGAGTGTTTTCGACTGGTGTGCTGATGTGTGTGCCGACATGTGTGTCCTCAGACATCTAATGTGCTACGACACAGAGTGTGCTACAGAGTGTTGTGAGGTGTAAATATGTAAAATAAACCCATTCATTTTTCTTTTTTCTTCAACCTCCCGACCTCATCTCCTCACCAAAGGCAACTCTCGGTGACAGAGGCAGACGACGGTGTGAGCCAGCTTAGCTCTATGCGACACCCCGGTATAGCGCAGGTCAGCTGCCGTGTTTTAGGTGCTCCGATGGCGTAGGCAAGAGACTCTTCTCTGTGTAACGCCCTGAGTCCGAACCACAAACCCCAGACCTGGATCACAACATAGCCTGCTAATGCGTCAGGTCGCTGTCCTTGAGGAACCCTTGTGACGTGGGTTCGATTCTGCTCAGCATTGGAGAAATTTAAGGGATCTTTTTTTGTCATTGTAGAGCAGCACATTCCCAGTGGCACATACCTAGTGACTCAAGCTGGTATCAAAGATCTGCATTTGAAAGCAGCACTGAGTATGTGACACCCAAGTTGGTCTCAAGTTGACACCCAAGTATGTGACCAACCCAAGTTGGTTCAATGGTTGGTTTTGAACCCCGTTACCTCTGCACAGCAGTCCGATGTGCTACCCATTCGACCACTGACTACCCAGTAACCCAGGTAGACGGATAAACAATACATTGTTTCAATGTTAAATGCATTGCCGTCGACAGTCATTGCGAGATACGTTCTGCCAAATTTTGTTTTTCCAAGTATGCCCAGATTTTCTCCTGCACAATATTAAAGCAAAAATATGTGAATCAATGCTTTTGGGAGGCAGCTGATTAAAGGCTACAAAAATTCATCTTATGCGCACTAAGTATTACGGCATAGCAGTCGCACGCCTGTCTAGCAAGACACAGAGACCCTACGTGACTACGGATTGCACTGAAATCAGCCCACTTTACTACTTCACTGTCTGAATGATTGACCCAATTTACTCAGTGAGAAACTGACCAAGCAGACGTGCCAAACCCTGCATAGAAAGCTTTGCCTCTATATAGGAATTAGGTGCCTGATGGCGTATATTTGTTGTACCGAGGATATTTAGGTACGGTTTGTTGTTTCGCTGCGCGAGTTCGTAGAGAACAGAGCCAGCCATCTGTAAAGGTAGTACAGATAGGGCTACGTATACGTGCCTGTTTATCATACGAGTGCTGCCTTGTGTGTGAACTATTTGGGAAGACAGTAGCAGCAGCCACAGTTCACAAAGTATGGAAGCATTTGCCTAAAATGCTTTGCTTTAATACAGTATCACCCAGCTGTCCAGCCACTGTAGGGAATACTTGCGTCACATCACACACCTGCTCATCCACCACACCTTATAGTCAAAGAGTCAAGTCAAGAAAGTAATACATGCAAGTATATACAGATACATCCCCAGTACTCGTGTAGGAGTTGTCGTAGGGAATCTTATAGTAAACATCAGAAATAAATGTGCAATCAGCAAATTCATGCTGGCAAAAAGTATAAAATAAGAAACAACATAGTATTCTTGGATACACTGAATGAACATGAATGTGCGGTATTAAAATATTTAGCAAATAGTGAGCGAGCAAATAAATGGGTCAAGTCACAAGAGTGAAAAGTAACCTAAAGAATCATTACCGACATAAAAAGGGCTATTGTAACTGCAATACATGCTGATGCAGTGCCAAGATGAAGTGAGTGTAACAGGGTATGCTGGTATTCCATAGTTTGGTAGCCTGAAACATGAATGAAAATGCACCATAATTTGTTTGTATGTGTAGGGCTTGTAGATGGACAATGCTGACCTGATCAGGTGAGAAACATTGCAGAACTATTGCGGTATTTGAAAGAATGCATGGCACACTTTGATGCATTTTTTGACTAGTAATATGTTTAGGAGAGGATAAGCAAACTGCGTGGAATTACGGTGCCGTAAAAACAAGGTGATATGAAAAGCTGTGTTCTGCACAACTCGCACGCGTGGTGCAAACCTCTGTTGTGCTGTCCAGTTTCAGACGCTATGATGGTACAATATAGAACATCATTGATATGTTCCTGTTTGTTACAGCGTTTAGCTTTCTTTGGGAACTCGCCATCATTTTCTAAAGACTGTCTAACCACGTTCGTGGGCCGATCTTAAAAGATAGTGCAGTCTAACATAGCAGTAAAAAACATACAGTGATATGGTACTGATGTGTGGTGGTTACCGTGCCAGTGGTACGGTAGAGCACTTGCATGAGCAATTGGTGACTCGGCCCTGTGCCAGGCTCGGGCCTAGGAACTCCGAGCTCGGGTCGGGCTCGAGTCTCAGTTGGGCCCGTAATAGACCCGTCAGTGGCGCACCGACGGGGGGGGATTCGGGGGTTGTAACCCCCCCCTGAGGCCGACTTAACCCCCGGTTATGTTTAACCCCTTTTCTTTCCTTACGCATTTGAGTACTGCAACTAAGATGTAAGATGCGCAATCGTCTGCACACTCGCAAAAAGCGCATTTTTTGACAATTTCCCGTGAAGAAATCGAAATTAGTGCTGTTTAGATGGTATTGGCAAACTGTCAACCCCCCCCTGGCAGAGATCCTGGGTGCGCTACTGAGACCCGTGCATGCTATTCGATAGGGGTGTGCAAATAAGCTAAACTTTCGAATAACGAATCGAATAGTGTCCTATGTTTTCAAATCGAATAGTCGCTATTCGTAAATGCAGATATTTTTCAAATACATTTAGAATATTTCAATACGTCAACTGCACCCAAATAAACATAAAATTGGAGCAAAAGTACGGTAAATTCTCACCCTCACGGGCATAGTATAACATAAACATGAGGCCTTCCGTAATGCAGCAGGCTAAGTCACTTAGGTAGCCACACTTTACAGGCTGTACAGTGATCCTTCGCACTCTCTGAAGAGTCCTGCACATGTGAAGAAACTACTTGTTTGCTCCTAATGTTCCATTTGTGCATTTAATAAACTATGCTTCATAACATACTGAATTGACAAAACCTTGCTAACTTTAAAAATAATAGGATATGAACATCATTTTATATTAATTGCGATAATGGCTGTTTATTATTCAAAAACTATTCAATGCTCCATGGATTCGATTCATATTCGATTCAGTCTCAAAAATCACTGTTCACACACCCTTATTATTTGCAAGTCTGCAAAATTGTTGGCTATAAGAACTGCAGCCCTGTGAAAATTCTAGGTCAGTGGTGCCTGTCAGTGTCTGGGACAGCTGGGGCAGGCATTGCACCACACAGTGGTACACAGCACAGATTAGTGGATATTAGCAACACTTTTCGGTCACTGGGAAAACAGTACCAGTGATCACCCGTGCCCACTAAATGCCCAGATTTTTAATGCGATTGGCTTTCTTTGCCTACTTCAAGCACTTTTTGTTTATCTATCTATCCATCTTCTTATGCTGACCAAGTGACCTAAGTTGTCTGCTACCTTGGACCACTATAGGTATGTCGTCATGGTCGCAATGTCGTCGTCATCCGACTCTTGTCATGCCGTCGTCATCCTGTTGTTGTCATGCCGAACTCGTAACGCTGTCACACCATCTTCGTCATTTCGGAACCGTCATTCAATTGTTGCCATGCCATCGTCATCATACTGCCTCCGCCATTTCATCGACGTCTTCCTTTCTTCGTCATTTCGTTGTAATCCTGCTGTCCTCTTTCAATCGTGACTATGCCACCTTGTCGTGCCATCATCGTCATTGTGTCGCCATACAATTGTTTTCATACATTTGTTGCCATACCATCGTCATGATGCCACTGTGTTCGTTCGATTGTCGTCACTCCAGCTTCGTCATTTGATTCGCATCATAACGTCGTCATCATATAGTCAGTGACGCCATCGTCGTCATAGACTCATCATCATCCCACTGGCGTCATGCCATCGTCGTCATATAGCATTCGTCATTGCATTGTCCTCACTGTACCGCAGTCATGGTCATGGCCGACAATGGCGAGCGAGTGTCATAGCAAAGTGGGCCTATCACAGAGATGGTGTAACGTGCAGACAGTCTAAAAGGTGTGTCGCTACGTATTGCTTGAATGCTAGTCACATTAACTTCTATAGTCATTGTAAGATTGGTTCTGGCGGAATTCTTTCATCTTCAAAATACTGGAAAACTCTGCGCAACGTTTCTCCCAGGTTATTAAAACCTCAGATTTCCAGAGGTGATCATGCTCAAGTGCAAGGCAGACGACCCGACATTTGAATGGAGGTAGTGCAGTATGTTTGACAGCCTGTCAAGAAGGGGAAGCGCATGAATGGGGTTGGGAGTGGCGGCAAAGGACGAATTTCAACAGTGGCAAAACGTCACCAAGTCGGATCAAAATGACGAGTTACATTTGCATTGCAATGGCATTAAAGCGATGGGAAGCTGCTTCAATGGTGGGAGACTCGCTGAAAAGAACTTTCCTAGACTGCCTTCAGTTTTCTAAAGTATCCTTCGCATAGCAGCCACAAGAGAAATCCATGAAAAAAAATTCAGCATAACTGGTTGCATTTTTCAAGGGCAGAAGACGCACCTAAAGGCAGAGTCATTAAAATTATTTTGTTGCTCCATGAGAATATGTAGACTTTTTGCAGTATTCATAGATTTTCCACTTTGCATTGGCTTGTGTGTGATTATTTTAGTTAAAAAACAAAACATGAAAAATTTTATACACATTCTAAAAATAATGTTAAATAAAGTGGCAGCAAATAAGTTTTCTAATATTCATCTACAGATCAATTTGTGTGTTAGGGCATAGTGCAGCTCGCTACTGGTTTCCATTTAATTTCTTCGTCATTTGTTCAAGCAATAGGATGGAAAAATTGGGCGAGTTGGTGGAGCTTCATGGCACCTACAGCATGATAGATGCGGGCAAAAGGAATAGAAGGGGACACAATAAAATGTTAGGCAAGTAACGTGGATGCTTAAAATTTTTGCAACATTGGTGAAAGGGACGTCAAAACTAGAACAGAACCCATAAAATTTTAATCTGTCTGTGCATTTTTTCTTTTGAATTATATTTTCACACGTTAAGTGGTTCAATCTGGTTCACTGCCTTGTATTTGTTTTTCTAGCAATACTCGTGATCCCTTGGAATGAATGTGAACAAACAAGCGTCATATGCCAACATGATGAAAAAACCAACTAAATGTATATGTTGGCTGCGCTGTACATGCGCTCTGCTTAATAACACCCTACATACCGAAAGAAAATGAGTTCAAATCACGGAGCAAGAAACCTTTAGAAGTGGAAACTCCACTAGTTGCGGCGACCAGAAAAGGTCACAAGTCCGTGAAGCCACTATCATGCTGGCAGCACCTGACGGCCTACAAAAAATTATCGCCGTTTTGGTTGCCAAGGCAACCGGTCGCGTCTGCTCCTGTTCGGCCACGCGCTTCATTAGCGCTGGTAGCCCGGAGAGCGATTGGTGCTATGCTTCAGCCATTTGACCACAGTAAAAAATAAAACATCCCTTTCGATGACCGCTATCATAAGATTATCTGTAGCTTCCAGTTGTACGCGGTGTTTGCCACTCACGCGATGACTTTGATTTGATGGATAAAAGCGCTGCTGGCATTCGTCGAAGGCAAACATGCCTTGAATTTCTTCGAGGAGAGCGCGTGCATCGTACGGCACAGCGTTTACGACTACATTGCAGCTTAGAAGGCAACAAGCGACTACCACTTGGTCGGTAGAATAAGAGATTGCAATAGAAAGGGTGTATCGCTTGATATGCATTGACATGCACGTAACAATATGATATGCACCATGCATTTCTTATACCGTTTCAGCGTACTGCACACACATTGTGCTCTACGTTTACCTTAAAAGAAGATGCGCAGGTAATAATATACAAATACAAATGTCCACGTCTCTTAGGGACAACCGAAATGCACTGTGAACATGTACTACAAAGAAGGCACACAAAATATCCTCTACATATACAGTGGAATCTCGATGATACAAATCTCACGGGGTCACGAAAAATATTCGTATTTGCCGAAATTAGTATCATCGAAACACAATTAAAACTAGCTAAATTAAAGAGTCGGAGGTGAACTCACTTGTAAAAAGCATTTACAGCATAGGCCACTTATAATGCAACCATTTACAGTGCAGAACTGGCTACAACGCGGCCTTTTCCAACTCCCGTTTACCCTCCCATAGAACTCCATGTATACCATACTGCTTACATTGCAGCCGCGTGAGACGAAATACCGGTTATAATGCGGCTTCCGCGGGAAGATCTCGCCGACAAGGGCGGTAGCGAGCACGCTTCTCAATGAGGTGCGCCCACCGATGGGAGAGGAGATCAACGAGGGCGATGCGGAGGAGGAGCATGAGACGTGGAGCAACAGGCCAAGGGCGATAAAGTAGTTGCCGCGCGCCGTATGTGCGAGTGAAAGCGCGCGGGGGACGCGCGCCTTCGCGGAGAGCGAACGCACAGCGTAGAGCAAACGCGACTTCCATCGCGCGAAAGGCCGTGGGGTATAAGAGGGAGGGAGGGAGGGCCAACGCTGTGCTGCGGCACCAAATGCGTATCTTGCAACCCAGCACAAGCGGAACTGGCGCCGCTAATCTTCCACGCGAAAAGGAGCAAAGCGGGAAGGCAGCGTGGGAGGGGGGGAGGGCGGCGGCTTCTACTCTGCCAACAAATGCGTTCGCGCCTATGCCGGCTGTCGGTGTTGTCACGCGCACCGTATCTTGAAAGCGATCTCCACACGGCTCTGACCTTTCTATGCGCTGTGCTTACGCCGCTCAGTTTCCGTTGAAGCGATAGACCGCACGAACCTTTGCTCGCTGCGGCGGCCGCGCTTCCCCACGCCTGTGTGGGGAAAAAGCACAAAAGCAACAAAAGCGCCACCGCTTCAAACTCTTCGCACCCAGTTGCGGCCTCCGCGCTGTCCGGCGCATGGAGATGGTTGTGGAAAGGGCGGAAAGTTGGGTTAAGTGCAACGCGATAACTGTCTCTCAATAGAGGACACCTCAACCGCGTTGCACAAGGGGGATGGGGGTTGAGAGTTAGAAGAGAGGAGAGAAAGATTGCAAGCGCAGCAGCAGCGGGCACGCAATTTAGACCCGGTCAGTAAGGCCCGTGTCGTCAGCGAAGCTCAGTAGCGCACGGAAGAGCTTCGCGTGACTTGACGTGCAGCCCGAGAGGTGCAGGGCAGGCCGTGGGCATGGTAGATGCGGGCGACGGTGGCGCGCGCCGTCGAGAAGGCAGGGCACTCGCAGAGTAGGTGCTGCAGTGTTTCGGAAGCGCTGCAGTCTTGGCAGAGGGGCGAAGGGGCCCCGCGGAGGCGCCACGTCGGCGCCTTCACGCCAAAAGAGAAAGAGAGAAAGCGCATAACTGCGCGCTGTTCTCTTTCGCGGCCGTCGGTGGGCGGCGTTTATTCGTATCAACCGACGCGGGTCGAAAACTGATTCGTAACAACCGTTCTCTAGCACGTTGCAAATTAATGGGGCTCGGCCGGGACCACAGAAAAATTTGTATCATCCGAAAATTCTTATTAGCCGTGATCGTATCATCGAGATTCCACTGTAACTTGAAACGACCGTTCACTTAACCACACGCATAAGTGACACAACAGAAACATCTGCACGCACATGGAAGTTCACTCGTAAATGTACATGGTATTCTAGCACTCAGTTTGTGCACAGCCTCAATAGATTTTTTTCTCTTGCGACACTTTCACACTGTTCCTGGCTTCGCAGGGGCAGTGTTGTCTCATGTGCATAGCGACGTAATACCGCAGTATCTTTGCAATGGCCTCATTCTTGTGCTCGTGGCATGGGAAAGTCAGCGGGAAATTGTCGAGAACGTGTTCAATGGTGCTCCAGAAGACATCGCAGTCGTCCATGCTCTTCGAAATGAAATTCTCAGCACAGCGAAGCATTTCGTATAATTGTGAGTTGGGGTGCGTGAGACCACCTCGTGTCTTGCAGTGTATCAGCGCTGCATCCGGCCTACTCGTGGTTGTGACTGAGAGAGACTGCCTGCATTTTGCGCAGGGAAGGAACTTCATCATTCTTCGGCTGACGAACCCTGTTACATAGTACAGGATGGCGTCAACAACATCGGCACTGCTGTAGCCATGTCGCACGATGTCGTCACAATCCCACTCTTCAGTTTCAATGAGCCCGTCGAGCTTTGCTTTAAGCACGTCTATGTTCGACCCGTCGGATTTGTTTTTCTTGAATGTAGCTCTAAAGGCAGTAAAATCAATAACAGGTGCTTCTTCTCGCGCTTCGCAGTTGAACTTCGGCGGTTTCAGCAGACTGTACACGGCAAGCATTCCGTACAGCTGAAGGAACGTTGGCATGTCGGGGTGGTCGTTTTCAGCGGCTGCCTGTCGGACTTTTCCGAAGAATCGTTCTAGAGGGTCTTGATTGAATTTGGCAGTGAGAACATATTTGAAGCCGCATTCTGTTAGCAGATATTCTGACAGGTCTAACGTAGATAAGATGGATACTCGAAGGCCTTCCGCTGTTAATGGAGTCGGGAACATTTCTTTGGTGATAACCCCAGAGTTGAGATCGTGTTCCCAGTCGTTGAGCCACTGCAGCGATTCCTTCATTACAAGAATGTCTTTGCCTTCTTTGCGCACTGCGTCGCCGGGTGTCGCCTGTTCATTGCATCAAATAGGTCATTGATACGTTCTGTAAACTCCACAGTACCTACCGCCTCCAGTGCATTGAATACGTTCCGCTCGATGTAGTACTTGATGGCCGAAGCCATAGATCGGATGCCCACCTGCGTTACCAGAGTTTAACACGCATGAGATCCATGTTTGAGGAGTGTATGTGGCGGCTTGTTATTTTGGGGCATACTTTCAAGCCACCGGCATTCTTTAGATCTTCCTTGTCGACAGCTACATAGAACCACCATTTAACCCACTGTCCTTTTACTTTGAGCAGGCGTTGCTTTAATAGTCTATTTCTAATGCACTTAAAGAGGTGTGGCACATCCAAAAATACGTACACCTTTCTGTCTTCATCCATTGGGTGCTCAAAGTGCTTGGCTGTGTCCAGTTTCCCACTGACACCAAGCTCAGTCCACATTTTCCTGTTGGTGCTGGCACCATCACACACAATGCCGTCAAC
>NW_023605539.1:0-17155 GCF_013339745.2 Dermacentor silvarum
AAGAGTACTCCTCCCATATCCGGTGCATAAGCACGAAGTAATATTCCATCAATTAAGCTCCAGCACCCCGCGCTTTTGCAGCAGGTGGAGCACGCGTTCTGTGTAACTGTTTGGTGCCCTCACTGCCCGCAAGTAGTTTTTAATAAAGCGATACATAAAATTCATTTCCTTTTATTGATTTCTGAATTTCAAGTTGTAAACTGTCGCTTCTTTACTTTTGTAGTTTGAGTTAAAGGTCAAAACGCGTGTTGAGTATCCTTCCTGTACTCTGCGTACACTTTGGCTTTACGCGACACCCAATAAAAATTAGACCTGGTGTAATTTCTGCGGCACCTGTATGGACAAATTTTCGCTTTTAAGTGTACTACGGCTCCAAGTTATCTCTCGGACCCGTGTAATGCGTACAGCATATCAACACAGTTCGTGTTAACCATTTGTGCCACGACTATACGTCTAGAAAAACGGACTATATATTCTACACAGCCGGATTATATCAACTATGTCTATGCGGAGAGCTACGTTGTTTTTTGCACCATTTAGTACAATTGACAGTCACTTAAGCATACGCAAAGAGGTGAAGGTGAAAGCCTGCGCGCTCACGAGACATTAATTAATACTTGACATTCTCATTCCAATGCGTTGTTAGTTTCTTATTACTTTTCTTCCCAAAAGGTCTTGATCGAGTGTCTATTTGACGCTACCTCAATAAATATGCCTCAATTAACTTCGCCTTAACACAAAGGACGTTGGTTAGACTCCCACATAAGCTCGAGGATTGGACTCCCACCGAAGGTCTTGGGTTCGAGTGCCTGAATCAACTCTATCGTAATTAACTTTGCCTTAATTAAGATAGAGTTAATTCAGGCACTCGAACGATGAACGCGCGAGCAGTGGCCCGAGCGCCAGGGGCAGTATGCGAACGCTGGCATGATGAGCGGCATGGGAGCCAGCTGAAGAAGACAACGAACGCGCGAGCAGTGGCACGAGCTCGTCTTAGTGGCCACGTGACGTTTTTGTACCTGTAGTGCAGTCGCCGCGTTTTCGCTCAAGGACTTTGAAGGTCGACTGAACGTTGAGAATATAAGGCTTTCGCCTTAATAAATTCCAGATAAGCGCCACAGAAGCGGCACAATACCCAATAACCCGCGAGTTCAACATCATGGCGTACCGCAAGTTTTTCATTTTTCGCAATGATAGCCAACCAACTACTTTAGGCTGCCATCACGTTATAAACGCGCGTAAATTTACGTGCAAACATAAAAACGCTGCTATAACGAAAAAAAAAACACTCTCCAAGCATAACAAATGGAAGGAGAACAAAAAATAAAGAATGTCTGAAACACAGTTCTACGCGTATACGGCAGTTTTGTGCAAGATAGCTATTAGCAAGATTGTCAGGGGAAGCCTTTTACTTTTTTTCTAGTTCAGGCCCAGAAGACGCGGCCATTCGAGAAGTAGCAGACAGATTTTGCAAGCGCTGCGACCGAACCAGCTGTCGTCACGCTTCTCAGTCCCGCTAGACTTACCCGCTTGCGCAATGCGGAACAACGCAACAATAGAAACATCCGACATATTGCAGATCGCATAAACTATTTCGCTAATTTCATTGCCTTCAGCTGGCATAGCCCCCTGGGGACATAGTGAAGATCAGTGTCAGGGGAGCACGAGTCTCAGAGGCAAGCTTGTGGCTGTACCGATATTGCATATACTAGCCTTTTGCTGTTCTCAAAGGTACCATTCCGTCTTGCGACATGAAGCGACTATCCGCTGGAAAAGCCAGCCATAACAATTTATTTCTTTACTTTCCTTATAGTAACGTCTGCTTTCTCTTCGAAGAAAAGCTTCGCGTAGTCGAATTCTGCGGATTTTCAGGGAGGACGCAACTGCAAGCTGAGTGTATGTTAACGGCATTTTTATTCCATCTGCTTAATCATTTAGACCACTGCGTTTCGCTGAGTAGGTGAGTTATTTATTGAATAGAAAATAAATTATTCATTGGGCTGCATGCACTGCGCGTTTTAGCAAATGCCTCATTGCAAAGTTTTATCTGTCTCAGCACTGTGCCTAGCAATAAAGAACGTTGGGTGTATGCACATGGCCGATGCGTGTTCTAAATATCGTCCTGACACCAGCGATCTTTACAGACTCTGAGGGGTTTCCCCTTCCAGCCACCTGTGCTTCTGGTTAGAGCCTCTTAAAGTACAGTGAATGCAGTGAGGGGAAAATAATTGCAAGCTCTGTTCACAAGTGTCATCTTCATCATCTGTATATACTTCATTGCCTACGCACCATTCCGTTTTATTTCTCTGCGATATTCCGAAGCAAAAGGGCTGCCTCACAATAATGCTTTAATATTTTACTGTAGCGGATAAGCTCCTTAAGCAGATCGAATGTGATGAAAATGCACAACCACGACGTACGCCAGTTGAGGAAGAGAAGCCTTGCTCTGCTCCCGTAATTACCCGATGTATCCCACAGGCTGAAAAGAGTAAGGAAGTCTGATAGCATCACAGTTGTTTTGGTCCACGCACACGCACACACACACGTATATATATATATATATATATATATATATATATATATATATATATATATATATATATATATATATACCACTTTGGCACTCATAATGCTAGCACATTAATACGTACTAGGGATGGTAGCGATTGGGAATTGTACCGCAGAGGCTACCCTTCCGCATAAGATAAAACTATATTTTGTTCGGGCATTCTCAAAGATGTACTGGGGCAACCAAGACTAAGGACATGCAGCTTTGCCTGACGAGGCTCCGGGCCGCTTAGGCATACTCGTACAGTCAAAGGTAACAATACAACTTACACCTACGTGAAAGCGAGGCAGCTGCCTCAGAGTTACAAGGACAGTGACAACAATAACAGGGCCAATTGTAAATCATTAGAATAATGCCAGAATATGACAATATTACATACAGGATAACAATTAGGAAATTATAAGACGTTAACGCCGCGATTTCCTAGTGATTTCTTCTGCTCGATTCTATCTAGTCTGATCATCCACCATTCACGGACGGCTGATCCCGTTCACAGCGCGGCCGGAGCGTCGCTTCGACCACTGACGGAGCGCGAAAAGAGCGGAAAGGAATAGCATAAAAATAGGCATCCCTATAAAATCGTGGCCTTATGTATATAGCTTAAGGGATTTCATGTCATTATACACAACGCATACCGAAGTTAGAAATGGCTGAGCTTCCACGCAAGCGTGATGATGACTGCGCGCTCGGCTTGCCCGCTTTGCGCCTTATGCGCGGTCAGCTAGGTCACGTGCAACAGATCGCTTGGACGTACTCGTATGCACGACTGCGAGGGAAAAAAAAAACGTCTAAACTGCTTGACGACACCACGCGAGTTTCGCGGAGGTAGTGTTCCCTGAATAAAACAGTTCTATGCCTCCTAAGTTCCTCCGGATCGTTTTTATAGATGCATGACGTCAACAACAGTAGTAATTCGCTACTCTCGAGACGAAGAGGAAATTACACAGCAGCGGTGTCGTTAACGGTCATTCACGTAGTGTTCGAGCGTCGCGTGTCGAGCGCAGAACGTATTCTAGGACTCTGCCCTTCAAACAACTCCATGTTCATATTTTGATTCTCTGACACGGGTGCCAGAATTATGGGACCCTATTCACGCAGGCTGAGGGCGGAGACTCATTTGTACAGTGTGAGAGTTCTGTTATTTCTTTACGCCCAGTCATTCGTAACCTTTTTTTTTTCGTTCCTTGTGTAAATGCTGTTGTTTACAAAGTGACGGCAAATTAGAAAATCTCGTTGTAAGAAGCGCTAGAGAAAGCGAGCCAGCCTTTTTACTTCAGACAGTAGAGGGCAAACAGAGTAACTCTGCTTCACCGCCGAGCATTCTGGCTCTGTGCTCAGTCGCCAAGCCGACTCTCGCACCAATAAACTTCTCACTCACGTAATGAACAGAACTATATTTATTATGGATGCGTCTGACACCAGACAATGCTGCTGGTTACGTGTATTATGACTTCCTTTTCTCTCTCTTTCGCTCTCTCCCTTTCTTCCTTTGTGCCGCAGGCTATAATCGCTATAATTGTCATAGCGGTCACAGCTTACTTTTCCAGCGACTATACTGGCAAGAGTTTATCGACACCAACTGGGTCATAAAGTCTACGAAGACGTAAACAGCCAAGATAGTGCATAAATACGTCTTCGGTCGGTAGCAACGCTAGCAAATGTAAACTTTATTGCGCGCTTTACTTTACCGCTTTTATCCCCTAATGGGGCGATCGAGCTAATGCGGTATACCAAGTGAATAAAAGTAGGGGTATTCTATACAGTGCGAAGTATATCGCGAGAAAATGCCACGGTAAGAAAAAGCAAACATTTTTTAATGTTAAAAGCGGTGGGATTGGGAGGGGGGGGGGGGGGGGGGGGGGCGCTGAAGAAGGGTAGGTGCGCTTTTCTAAGATTCTTCTTACTGGGTATGCATTCAAAGCCTGTTACGTGTTTTCCCTGCCTAACAGTTTCCCATCACGTTCTATAGGCGCTCAGCAGGAGCATGTCTTTTAATTGGCACCGTGGAATGCAGTCCACGCTTTCATGTCGGATTGAGCCGCCATGAACTTTTTGTTAAAGTGAAACGGGCCGAAAGGTGTCGCATTGCGAATTCCGAGTGAAATCCGGCTAGTGCCACGGGCGAGCAAAGACACGATAGTCGTGCCCTTCCTGCCGTTACCTTGGGGTAGAACTCGGACGAGGACGCGGCAGAGGATGCGGCAGAGTATGCAAAGTAGTCTGCCAGAGAAAAGCAAACGCTCTCCTCTCGTTCCAGATATTCCGAAGGGAGAACACACTCGGCCGTTCCCCGTATGCGTGTCGCCGAATAAGTCGACCATTATGCAGTCTTTGTTGGGCCACTGGAGCGTGCCACGAAAAAAGATAAAAAACGGACGTGTGTATATAAAGACACGACTGAATTTCCTCTTAGGGAAAAAGAAACTGACCGCGCTACACAGGAGAAAAAAGAACCACGATGATGTATGTATATATATATATATATATATATATATATATATATATATATATATATATATAACATACCTGTGGCAAATATTCGACGAAGACTCGCGTTATTTTTCTCCAATCATGACCTCTTGCTGCTGAATGACGCTAGTCCTACGTTTCTACGGGGCACAGTGTACAGCAGCTGCCTGGACTTGACCTTTGTATCACGCCGCATTCCCACGCGCGTTAAGCGGTTTTTGGACATTGAGACACATGGCAGCGATCACATCCCCACTTACCTGAATATCGACGGCATGTCTCACACTCACCCGCCAAAGACACTACGAAGAATTGATTGGACTGTGTTTAAAAGCCACCTGGAGGACGCTTGTCAGAAAGGTCTGTTATCTGGACTGCAGGAAGCTATTAAAGCAGCGGCGCAGACCACTATGTGCACGCTCATGTGCTCATCGAAGTACTCGCAATCCGACCTGGAGTTGGAGCGACTTCGTGCGATTCGTCGTCGCGCCGAACGAAGACACCAACGCACGAAGTCCATTCACGATCTAAGGACACCCCGGCGCACTCAAAAGAATATACAACGCCGCATAGATAAACTGGAATCCAAGCGATTCACAAAGTATTGTGAGTCCCTTGACCCCCGCAAGCCACTATCTAAAATATGGGGAACTCTGAGAGGCCTACGTTCTATCCGGAACAACGCTTTCCATTCAAGGCACTAGCACTTTTCCAACGCCAACAAGACCTCGACGTAGCGGAAGATTTCTGTGCCATGATTACGGGCCAGTCAGCGGGATCAAGTTCCCTTACCTTTGACTACGTTCCGGACACACGGGACTCACGCATGGATCTGCCGTTCACCACTCAAGAGCTCCACGCGGCCCTTGCCCAGATGGTCACCTGGACCAGATGGCATTTCTTACCGGTGCCACCTCGGTGAACTAGCGGGAAGTGCCCTGCTTAACAATGAGTCCTGGGAGAATGGAAACGTTCCTCAAGAATGGAAGACCAGCCGCCTGGTACCACTCCTCAAACCTGGCAAGTCTCCTCTAGAGATTACTTCCTACCGCCCAATCGCGCTGGCTAGTTGCATTGGGGAGGTGATGGAACGAATGATCCTCGCCAGACTTTAATGGTACCTGGAACGCTATGAATTTTATCCAGACGCAATGGCTGACTTTCGACGTCAGCGATGTTCCATTGACAACGGTTTGGCAATTAGTTTTGGCAGGACAACATAGTTTGGCAATTTCAGATTCTTCCTAATGAACTCCAGCGCCATATTGATGATTAACAGTTCCGCAGATGACGTTGATGCCTTATATTGTATATTTGAACACAGCATGTCCCTCAGATTCTGCACTTCTTTTGCACCAACAAGTACCGATCAAACCAAATGGCTGCCATATTAATCTCTATATCTTCCTTATCACACCTGCATTAACTGCAAAAGAAGCATGGTGGCACCTCCCATGCTTTCGTAGCCAACATTTCAAGATATATGCATTCTTGTTTGCATTTTCAGTGAAACATTGTTGTGCCCTCTTCGAATTGCCCTATTGGCCTTGTTTTTCATCTGTTTTTTCCATGGTTGTTTTCACATGGTGTCGACGCATACACCATCATGTCCATGCGGCATCGATACGCCACGTCTCGCAAGAGGGAGTTGCGTCCGCCAGCCGACGTTCCATGGCGCCGTTTGTTTCACTGTTGTTCTAGGTCTCTGCTCGTCTTATTATGCTTAACATGGCAATTCTCATCAAATCACCAAAACTGAGCAACACTGCCTTGATCAATCCTTGGAAGGGAAACCACTTGGAAAAAACGCGGAGCACTCCAGGATCAGGCTGATCGACACAGTATGCTGTGTCCGCAGCATGAAACTCCCTCTATTCTAAACTAAAACTGAAGAAAGTTGATAATAGTTTATCTTATATTTAAATTAGTAGAAAGTTTCTGCAATCAACACCAGAACACGTGAATTTAGAGCGCTTTCGTATAAAAGCAGGCGTCTCTTGGAAAAGTGCAAAACAGAAGCGATCTCTTTTCTTTTGGAACATAAGAGAAATTAACAGTGAGGGGCCGTTGCTCCGATCAATAAAATTTTACACGGAGCGTTAATTGGCACGGCCGTATTTCTCCGAGAACGGTGCTGCTCTCTGGACGCCTCGGACTGGTGCTGTTAATGACGCGCGGTTGACTAATCACCTCGGACAATGGGAAAAAGGCTTCCAGTCGATTTCCTCCCCACCACGTCGCTCATTGTGTGGCGTCGTTAATCACATTGAGCGATGAATTTAACGAGGAAGCTGCAGTTCGGCGAAGAAACCACCATTACCTATCTTCGCGAACGTAATGAGTGTTTATAGAAGCGCACGTAGAGAGCCAGTAATGCCGAGGTCACTGTTAATAAGAGCGTTGTCAGTTTACTGAGGGGCAGCTTGCAGGTTAGCGCTTTCTTTTTGGACAAGAATTTCAGGCTTTGTGGTCTTCTGGTTTTATATTCCCAAGTTTAGTCTTTGATGGTTGGGTACTAACTGCCCGAAGCCTGAAAATGACAGCACAAGTAAAACCAACTACTATATATATATATATATATATATATAGAGAGAGAGAGAGAGAGAGAGAGAGAGAAATGAGAAGCACAACTTCGCGGTCATCTTAGGTTTATTTACCCAACAGTGTCGGTCGGTGGACCGACCTTTTTCAAACCCTCCCTTGAAAAAGGCCGGTCCACCGACCGAAACTGTTGGGTAAATAAACCTAAGATTACCGCGAAGTTGTGCTTCTCATTTTTCTGAATACATTTGGCCCATTAAAAAATCCAGTTACAGGGTGTCCCAGCTATCACGCAGCACGATTTAAAAAAAGAGGAACGGCGTTACGCGAAGCAAACCTAGTGCATATTGTTTACAGTACAGTGGAGTAGCCGCCAGTGATTTTTTCATTGCTGAAATTTAATTATTTAATTGTAATTAATTATCTAACTCGAGAAGTACTGTCCTAATTATCAAAGTGCCAATGGGAAAATTGTAGAGCAACATGAAAAACTCCCGATGCAGCTTTCTGTTGCTCAATACGTGCTACATAAATGTGTTTTTCCGAGTGTGAAATAAGCCCGAGAATACACGCAGAATTGCCGCGTGACTGGCCGCTCGAGGCACTTTGCGTGTATTCACGGGCTTCTTTCACGCTCAGAAAAACACTTTTATGTAGCACGTATTGAGCAACAGAAAGCTGCATCGGGAGTTTTTCATGTTGCTCTACAATTTTCTGATTGACACTGTCATAATCAGGACATTACTTTTCTAGTTAGACAATTAATTACAAGTACCCAATTAAACTCAGTAACCAAAAAATTACTGGCGGCTACTCCAATGTACTGGAAACAATACGCACTAGGTTTGCTTCGCGTAACGCTTTCCTCTTTTTTTTATCGTGCTGCATGATAGCTGGGACACCCTACATATATATATATATATATATATATATATATATATATATATATATGTGTGTGTGTGTGTGTGTGGTGTGTGTGTGTGTGTGTGTGTGTGTGTGTGTGTGTGTGTGTGTGTGTGTGTGTGTGTGTGTGTGTGTGTGTGTGTGTGTGTGTGTGTGTGTGTGTGTGTGTGTGTGTGTGTGTGTGTGTGTGTGGGCGCGCGTGCGTGCGTGCGTGCGTGCGTGCGTGCGTGCGTGCGTGCGTGCGTGCGTGCGTGCGTGCGTGCGTGCGTGCGTGCGTGCGTGCGTGCGTGCGTGCGCTTCATGCGTAAACATGCTTGGTCCGCTTTACAGCCCCTCCTCACTCTGGCCTTTCACAAATGGAATCTGTATCGGACGTTAGGTCGGCAATGCGTCCGCCCTGACGTCGGCTGGCGTCCGAGCCATGAAGCCCGAGAACTATTTGGATCAAAATAAATGGGCGGCTAAAAGGCACAAGAATCTGTGCCTGGAAACGCGTGATCACGAAATGGAGGAAGAGGTGAACAGAGTTGGCAACCAAGTAATTGAAAGTGTAAATAGACAACCAGGAGTCATCAGAAAGAAAACGAGACAAACAGAGACAGTGAAATGGATGCAAAGAATGGATACAAAACGGACCATGGAGATTTACAAGAATTAATGAGAAGAAAGAAATTAAAAGAAAAAATCTGTGCGATAACACAAAGGGAAGTGCCTTGCTATTTTAGGCTCGAGCCGGTTGCCTAAGGACAAAAACATACCGGAGCAAATATTCGGAACTCGATGAGGCATGTGTATGCTGCACCAAAAATCCCGAGGCCACTCAGCTCAATCCAAATGGAATGTGAAAGAATTCACCCAGTGAGACCCGTAGGTAACGTACATTTTCCAGAAGCGCTTTGATTTAAAGTGGACGAAAACTTCAACCGATCAGCAGTCGAGATTATCAAGAGACGATTAGAGTACTGGTGAAAAAAAAAATGCAGGGAAGAGATTGATACGACCGGATCCGTTACAGGCATAGGTGACGGTACAAGGTAAATAAGAAAAGTTTTGAGGAAGAGAAAAATATATTAAAGAAGTGTATACAAATTGCTAGAATGAAAAGCATGTATGTATAGCGTACCTGATTATGCTCAAGCAGGCTGGGTGACTGTCACCGCTCCCTTTCAAAGGGGATGCCAATAAACCGTCATCATCGAGAAAAAAAGAGCATAGCAAAATAAGACGCCAGCAAAAAAAAATTGGCCGCATATCTGCTTGCTTCGCTGCAAATGACGTCGAAAGACGATCGTCTTCTGCCGCCCCTAATACGTAACTCCCTCTCTTCTCCCCCCTCCCACCCCTCACTCTCTTCCCCTCCCCTCTCACTCCTCCCATGATGGATGCAATGGAGGTTTTGCTGAATTCAATTAACATTTCCCACGTTCAACCTGCTCTTGCGCCATCTGTTGGGGCCTTTTATTACTGTTGGCTTAAAGTCAGCTACAGAGCCGCGGCTTCAGTCGGCTGGTTTTAACACGTAACGTCTCTTCGAGATTATTTCTAACGCGTTGATTTTTCATTTACTAACGTTAAAACCAGTCCAATGCGTATTCTTAATTAAATGAAAGCTGTGAATCGTGGTTATGTACATATATTTTGCCTCAAATATGCCTGAGGTTTCCTTTGCGTTGTATAATGTTGACGTGTATGACCCCGTGCCACCAGTGCTAGTAGCTTGGTTAGTTTTGGCCGGGCGGTTGAATCGGTTTTGGCCGGGCGGTTGAATCAAGTGACAGACAGACAGACAGACAAAGTTTTCGCGTTTAGGTAGCCCAAGAAAGACTATCGTCTTTAATAATAAAATCACGCTCGATGGCATTGAGCGGCCATTCTTTTACTGATCGCCATAGCTTCTATCGGTTAACGTGCGCTACCCTCTGACGTAGTTTGTTATGTAGTATTGGCAACAGCTGATTACTTGCGTTAAGCTGTCTCTCTATTGTATACTGTAAAACCTCCGAGTGAACTGCCAATATCAAACACAAATGCATCACATGTGAAGAAACACTATATACTGCTGCAGCATGTATTCTACCTTGCGATCATACTTCTAATAGAGGTCCTTGTTTTGCGCATGGCAGCATCTAATAATACTATGAAGTTAACTTTCCCTACTATCAGCAAAATAAATGGCGAACGGGACGCACAAAGCAAACTCAGTTCCGATCTTCTAACTGATGACGCAGTAAAAAGGGTTCTACTAAACTTTCCGAAGTAAGCAGCTATCACGAGTATGGCGGCTTCCTTCTTCTTGGCAAAGGACGCACTTGCTCTAACCCACCTTTTAAATTATTTTAATTTATACGTCTCGCAGGCAATTGGATCAACGGCAACAGTAACGTCAGTTTCTTTACTGCCGTTTAACAAGTCACAGGAGACATAAGCATAAAGGTCTTCCGTTTTAAAAGTTTAATGAAAACAATAATCTAATACGACAGATACACGTTAAGCGAAGCTTTCTTGAAGTTTCAGAGTAACTGTTGTGAAATGATACACATGTCAGGTGCAATTCTATTTAATTTCCAACTTATGCAATTATTTACATCTTCTGCCTAATTACAAACACACGGTCACGTGGCCAAATTGTATGCGAAGTGGATGTAATGATGACTCGCAGATTAATGCCACGTTTTGCTAGTGGGCTAGTGGTGATGAAAACATTGTGAGCAGAGATGTGCGAATAGAGAAGTATATAACATAGCGATGCATGTTTAACGTTTCAATACATCCGACGAACACCTGATCAATCAGTCACCCTCACCACGCAACACATGCAACCGCAGAGACCTGTCGCTCAGTCTACCCGGCGCGATGCCCTTTGCCTTTTGTAATGTAAATGTCCTTTCTCCTGTAAGTGTTCTTTGTTCTTTCCCTCTCCACGCCACAGCTGTGAGGAAAGACCACCGCTACTCGGAGACACGCCGACCCCAAACCCAGATGAAGAGGCAAAGAAAAGAGATCCACACGGATACAATTGAGCGGCTGTAATCGACTGTCGGGATTGCACTGCTTGTACAAGGCCTGCACAGTTTTCATTTAAAATGTGCAATTTTTTTCCCTGAAAGTAACAAAAATTGGTATGGTAAAAAATAGAAGCATGAAGTTAACAGATCCGTAACTCTGCACCAAAAACAATAATTTATAGCGTACATCAATTTCTTTACATCTTTACAAGGGCTTTGCACAAGTCCTATTCACATAAAAAATCGTGTACCTAAAAGCTGGCTAAATACAGCAGTTTTGTACGCGATAGATGTATTAATACGTGCAGTTTTTAGGATTGTTATATCATTTTGGACTGCTGAGTTAGAGTTGTAAACTCGATAGTTTCGTTTATGCAATTTTGCAATTTTCAACAATCCTTGTAGCATGCGATTAGTGTAATAAGAAATCAGCCCCGGAGCTAAAGCTTCCTGGTAAACAAATGAACAGCTTACGCAAATTGTTCTGTAACCTGAATAAAAATAAGAGCGTGATATAAAAACGAGTGTGCTGCGCTTCAGCATTCAATATGCGTATAAAGATTAAATCGTAAATAAAGAATTTAATAAACCTTCAAAAGGAAATATATACCAGAGTTCTCTGATCTTTGATGTAATGTTAATAGGGATTCAAGCCGCAGGAAAGAGCGGTGCACGTCGGTACATAACACCGGGCATTATGTTACAGTTTCTGACGCCTAACTAACCTTTACGCAGGGAATAGTGTTTCAGGGCCTGCAACGAACATCGAGCCAACCTGCTAGAAAATTCTACATGCTTGCAATAAAACACAGAGGAAACACTGACTTGAGCCTTTTTTCAACGTGTAGGTTGTGCGTGGAGCTCGGAACAAAGCATATAGCCCAAAACATTGGCGGCACCCGCCATTCGCGTATGCGAGCGAAACATGCATCCATTTTATAAGCAAGCAAAACTGACAGCACGCCCTAAGTAAACACGAACCCGCCCGCGTTTAATCACCGCTGCAAATCAGGGCATCTCGCATACAGCAGCTACACACCTGGTGCTACAAGAAAGCAAAGTAGAAGAATGCGCGGGATAGAGGAACTTTACTTCCACGTCTCCCTTTGTTGGGTGCCACTTTTGATGCTCTATTTTTTTTTTCCTTCTTAAAGCACATGCCACCCATGGAAGCGCTCAATTTGCATGCGCCTCAGTCGCCGTTGGTTTATGACTATAACTGAAGCTGTCTAAAAGAGCTGCGGGTGAAAGACATTGTTACGTGTAAGAACAGTAGGGAAACTATTTACATGGTGTATTTACAAGGGGTAGCAAGCACTGGCCAACATGGAAGCCAGCCGACATCAAACAAGGCACGTCGTCGGCTTCCGACTTGATCCTCAGTTCCGTTGACCAGCGACGTGCTCAGGTCGATTAGCAGTGGTGAAATTGGCCTTTGTATACTCGCTCTCTGAGTTACAGAACAGTGGCACCATCGCCCTCGAGCTTCGTTCTCTTATCGACAAAAGCTTTGCGAGAAATGGCCTAATTACGGACGGAACAACTAGATGAAGTCAAATGGGAATGGCTCCCCGAAGCGGTACTTGTTATCGAAGCCTTCAGTCGAGTGTCCCTACTGAGCCTATTGTAGCTATCGGCGGGTAGAAGGAAAAGTATAGTTCACGTGGAGGAATGTCCCGTCAATTCAGCAACAACGGGCAGTTCTTTCTTTAGATTTTTTTTTCTCATCTTCATCCGCCATGTGCAACTCTTCTTTAAGTTAAAATAGAAAATACGGCATCGGGCGAAGATGCTGCACTATACGAAGCAATGATGACAGCAAATCATTCTTAATAACCTGCGGAGATTATTTTTTATTTTCATCTTAGCCTACTGCTAAAATCTTTGCGATGAAAGTTATGCGCATGAAGATCCCGATGTCTACACTGCTAATCGCAATGTGTCCCAGACCCCGTGAACGAGGCGCCAACGCCGGGCCAAATTCCAAAACCAACAGCTTCCGAAAACAACCCCACGAAAGCAATGACAATTAGTAAGAGGCCCTCTGGTGCGCCAGCGAGCACGGTTGTGGTCCAAAGACCGAGTCAAAACCCAGAGTTGTCAAAACAATAAAATATACTCGTATTCTTCAAATAAGGCAGTTACGCACACACGTGCACACTTCGGCTAGATACATCACAATACAATTCAGATGGGTATTAACAAAAACTGAAAAATAATTAACGACAAGCATCAAGAGAGCAACAGTACAAAATGAATAGGAACACAGTGTCCACTCGTATTCACCCGTGCTAGTCCTGAACCGGACGATCTCGGCGTAGCTCGAGAGAAATCTCGAAGTAAGAACTTCTTCCGGAAATGCAGACGATGAACTCGTCGGTTAGCTTGCCGGGGAACCTCCTTCTTCCGCAGACGCTCGGTCTTCACGTCACATCTCTTCACCGGCGCGGTCTGATCCCCCATCTGATTTCCGCACGGCGTTTTTATAGCCTTCACAGGCGTTTTCGAACCTTCCTATCGGAGTCGTGCTCCCGTAGCACGAACAAAGCCTGGGAATCTTCTAATCTTTTCTCGCATTTTCAGCCGCGGCCGTCGAAGCGTTGTCGGGGAGGGTGGTGACTCATCCGCACGCTCACGCTGTAGTACTCTTTCTCTCTCTTGACTCGCGGGTAAGAGGGTGTCTCGGCGCTCTCTCTCGCTCTCTCTCTCTCTCTCTCTCTCTCGCTCTCGTTACCGTCGCCTTCGCGTAACTTGTCGATGCTTCTAGACTCTTGGTCGCGTCGGCTGTTTCAGGTATATGCGCTCAGGTGCAGGTAACAAAAAACATACAGGTGCATGTAACAGAAAAGGCGTTCTGATCACAGACGTTCACACAGGCCAGTCAATTTTAGGAAGCGCAGGAGCGCTTTCACGGCCTTCTGATGCGATGCTGAGCCGCGTCGATGTTGCAGAATTCTTTCTTCCAATAAAGGCTGGATGTCCAACTGGTTCAGCACGACTGAAAGCGATTGTCTCTGCACACTGTATTGTGGGGTATACTGACAAATAACATGAGGAATCGTTTCCGCGTCCCCACAATCGCCACATGCTCCGCTGTCGGCCATCTCTATGCGGAACGCGCAGGCATTGGTAAACGTTACGCCCAACCAAAGCCTACACAGAAGGGTCGCGTCTCTTCGGGGAAGTCTTGGTGGAAGTCGAAGGCTTAAGGTTGGATTCAAGGTGTATAGTGTGGCGTGTATAAAATGGGATTTATTCCACTCTGATGAAATGCATTGGCGTGCAAATAGTTCTGCGATGTACCTATGGCGTTGACTAAGCAGCCCTGTGAGAGAGTGAGCTAGGGTGCTATGCCCAACACAGCACTTACTGCAACACACAAAGAAAACTGTGCCCTATTCGCTCATCTATTTGTTCCACAACATTCTTTCACTGAACATCCCAGCTCGATTAAAAAAGTAAGGTAATCCGACCTAAAATTAGGTAAGGTTAGGTTATCTTACTAAGGTTAGATTAGGTTGGGTTGGGCTGAGTTGGGGTTGGTTAGTTAGGTTAAGTTAGGTTGCTAATTTTTGCAGCAGCCGTGGCTTGTCTACTGAAATTCCCAGGAGAGGTGTGTTTCACAAGCAATTCCTCGACGTAAGAATCACCGAGGAGCATTTTGAAGCACACTGTAGCCTTCAGTGGAGAGTCGACGCTGTTCTCCATCCGGTGGAGTCTTTTCCTTGTTTATAAGAAAAAGCTTCTAGTTGAGGCCAGTTTGTGGATGTGTGCGCGTGTCTTCTTTGAATTTTCAAATAAACTTCGGGCTCTCATTGTCAAAGCACGATCTTCTTTTATTTATGTCTGTGGGATAACGCTTAAAATTCAGGCGATGGTACGGTCATTATATGTAAGCAATAATTTATTTGTAGGAGTTCTCAGGGACACATCAATTAGCCAGTTTCTATAACAAAGCATTATTTCGCAATAAAAATGCTTGCCCTGTCGCAGCCATTTTTTTTTCACCCGATTCACAACCTGACTTCCAATTAAATTTATTAGTGATGGATCGTACTTTTGCGTGTAATCACCTTGCACTGCAGCTTCTATCGGCCTAACAATTACTGTGCAAACAAAATGCCTTCATGTTCAAGAAACAATATAAGCGCAAAGTATCAAAGTAACAAATTTGCACCACATCACCACTGTTCTCAGGGAGGGCGAGGGGGCACAATCAAAGCCTTCAAGAGCATAATTGCATGCCGCTCTTGCATGCAGTTACGCAAGCCACTCTTTAATTATATTGCTTAAATTTTTCAAGCCGACAATACGTGTGCAATTCTAGGAATTAGTTACGCAAGAAAAAAAAAAGGGACTTTGCAACTAAGGGCGTTTTCTCAAGAAACCTCAGTAGCTTTTTATGTATGCGACTTCTCAATTCTTATAGACGTCTGTCACGAAGAGATCGAACGCCACAAAAACAAACGATCCGACAGCGCAGGCGCACCAGTAAAATCCTAATGTAAACAAAGCTACTCGGCAAAGCTATTAAATGACGGAGAATCGATACTCGGTTCTAACGATACGTACGAACTTTCTTTTGTTTTCTTTCAACCAGACCGGCGCGAAGCGCATGCAAATGTCTGGAAGTTTAAACTAAGCGAGACGAGTTCTGGCGATTTGTTGGCCCGGAAAGGGTCCAATTTGCATGTTCCCGTTGTGGTGTGCCTGCGCATATGGTATCGTGTTACGAATCCGCGGAAGTAGCGTTTCTTGTCTGGACTTCTAAATACATTTAAAGACAGGTCACGTGGAAACAAAACCTACAAAGTGCATGCTGGCAGATTCCATAATTCCTCACGGAAGTCGCGTTCTCAGAAGGGACAAAAAAGAAAGAAGTGTGCTTGAAGCGTCGCAAACTGCCGACAGAGAAGCACACCCTAAAAGAAGTAACATGTGCTCAAAGTCACACAGTTTCTTCGCAAAATAGTGCAGCAGCACCAAATAATTATTACTGGCAAAATAAGCTGATTTTAAACCAATAGATTTTCTCATTAATACAGTGGCGAGACTTGTGTATAAGCTTTTTATTGCGAAATATTTGCGGAGGTAATCCGGCTAGTATCGTCGCTCGATTGACATTCAAGTTTGTAAAAGTTTCTCCGTTCTATATTAAAAAAAGGTTATGGTTATGGTTATGCGTATATTTTTAAAAGTTGCAGTTTCACCCAAAGGCGAATCATCGATTGCGATAGCAAAATTAGTTGACAGCGATACGAAGTAAGGATAGTAGATTTGTCGGCTGCATAAACTTGTAAACATTCGCTTACAAATTATATTAACAAGCATGGTTTCACGCAAGCACAAGCAAACATGAACACATCTCACTCGATGACCGCGCACACTCGATGTCAAAACGCTGGAGTGAGGAAACGCGGCCGCAGCAGTAGGGAGCGAATTGACCTTCTTGCTGCCTCTCGCTTCAACGCGAACTAAGCGGCGAGAACACAGCGCACACGAAGCTCTCAGCACTCGGCGCACTCTGTCCCCATCACAGAACGCTTTCAAGATAGGGCCCGCGCAGCCGCTGCCAAAGTAGAACGCCCCCTTCCTTCCCCTCTACCGGGTGCCTTGCGCACGACGGAAGACGACGCGCTTCCTCCCCGCTTTCCTTCCTTGCGAGCGC
>NW_023605540.1:0-60001 GCF_013339745.2 Dermacentor silvarum
ACTTTCATCCCGTGCAACGTGTCCTCTCATGGAATATTTATGTCTATGCCCCACAAATGTCACAACTGTGGTGTCATGCAGTTGTTTATGTTAATGCCATGCATCGTTCTCAAGCTTTGCCGAAATGCCAAGTCAGGTGGATGTACAATGCGAAACGTAGGTGCGGCAATGACACACAGTCGAAGGCGAAGGATCATGCTTCGCGAGGTACAAATGGTCATGACCGGTGTATGTATAAAAAAATAGTACAACAAGTAAGGAGCAACACTTTAAGATTCGGCACCTGTAGTCTCACAGTCGCGCACAGCCATGTTTGCAAGTTTGGCGATAAACGGGCTCACCCCCAGTGGCACATCCCAAATAAAAAAAATATAAGTGAATTAAAACAAATAATCTCTGAAATAAAACTCATTATACTGATTAACAGACCTGGGCCCTTACAGCTATCTCCGAGCCCACATTCCCACTGTAAGGAATAGACAAGAGAGGCAAAGCGCCGGTCCCTTTGAGCTGCTCTTTCCTACTGCTTCCTTATCCTTTCCTGTAGCGTTGCCCGTGCTTGCGCGCCTCCTTCCGTACACTCGGCCACGACTGCGTATGCTGTTCATCTGAAAGAAAGCAAAGCTTGCCAGCACCTGTCAGTTTTGCCGACGAACACGTTTCTCCAATTCATACGCCTGTACCACAAAAGTCTTCCTCTTTTTATGCCTCACAGCTTGCGACATATGGACGTATGGTTCTGTCCAATCTCGGCCACCAAAAACGCTGTTTGTTTTACCGTGCACAGAGTGGCTCCATGGCCGACGTGGCCTTCTCCTGGTGTCTAATAGATGACACGTAAAATCCAGGGCAAGGAACCAGGAATAACTAGAAGGTGGCGTTCGTCTTGCTTATTTACTCAGTGCCGACGGTGCAAGTTACTTTAGCGTGGAACTAACTTGAAATTGCTCCCTGTATCCGTAAGTGAGTTCCTTATGGGCAGCAAATCTCTGTCGACGTGTTGGGCATTTAAAACTGGTTGCTGGGAGAACATCTCTATCAAAAATCTGATATATCACGTAGGCCAAATATTCAATAATCTCATGTGATCATATGAGAACACATGTGATCTGAAATTATATGAGATTATTGGTTATGTGGCATACGTGTCATATAATTGTTTTAAAAGGGATGGTCCAGCCTCCTCAGTTTTGCGGAGAGGCTGGACCCACGGTCGTCTTGCCCATGGTCGTCTCGAGCGCAATGTCGTCGGCGTAGAGAGGGTGTCGTAGGCCGGGAATCGTGCCGAGTTTGGGTGGTAGCGACTTCATTGCGAGATTATATAGCAAAGTTGTTAGAACGGTTCCACATTAGAAAGTGGCCGCCAAAGCGGACATCAGACCAGCGGCATCACACAGTAGCATTACGCCATAGTCATTAAGCTTCCGCGGTGTGTAATCCTTATTAATCTTGTTTCCGATAAAGTGGGGATTTGTCTCATTATCTTATACACTTTAACCGTCCGAGATTCGTCGGTGATATCATGGTTTCATGTCGTATCCTCCCGAAGAGACGAAGGCGATGGCAATACAGGTTACTGACCTTTATTGCACGTGTTATATTTTAACGTCAACAGAATTTCATAGCGTAAGCTGTTATGGGCTCATTTCAATAGCCGATTCGGGTCGCGATGATGCCACCGTCGCCGCCCCGTAACCGCTATCGCCGGAAATGCGAAAAGAAGTCGCAGGCCTGCGCGGTACACGCAGCACAATCACAGCGTAAGCTGGTGGAGCGGCTCAAGAGTAGCTCCAATTTGGACACCACGCACAACAGGGTCTTCGCGGCAGTCTGTTGGCCTCAGAATTAAGGCTATTTTCCGCGGCCCGATAGCAAGCGCTTGCGTGGTTCAGTGGGAAAGTATCCGGCTCCCACGCGGCAGGCGCGGGTTCGATCCCGGCGGGAATTCGGTTCTTTTATCGCGTTTCCGGCGATAGCGGTTACGCGGCGGGAGCCGCTGGCGGCGGCATCATCGTGACCCGAAACGGCTATTAGAATGAGCCCACAACAGTTTACGCGAGGAGAAGAAGTTTGGTGACATACCTGTTACAGTACAACTACCCTACTAATTCGTATAGGGACCGCCGCCGTAGTTCCGCACGACGGATACCACCGGCATATAGCCACATATATGCCCAAAGAATCGAGACAAACTTCGGAGCAACTCAGTCTATGAGGACATAATTGTGGTAGGCGCGTTGCTTTTAAATGCATACCTTACTTGTAATCAGCCAAGCCATTAAAAAAAAACACCGCCCAGGCACTCCGTACAGATGGTTAACCAGCGAAGCTGAAACGTGCGGCCCCGGTGTTTAGCAGCGGGTTAATCCCGACTTGTATTGAAGCGTTTCTGAATTATTGGTTACATGTTTGTGTTTCTAGTGTAACGCAAGCGCCAATGGCGGGCGGATGCTGCTAACCACGACGCCGAGCTCACTCGAGATATCGAACGCATGCGACAACGGCGAGCCGAGGAGCCGGCGCTGTGGGCAGAGCAGGTACGACGCAGAGAACGACGTCACTAACGGCGCTGCCAATGGCGCGCGCGCTTAGGTGCGACGTAGAGAACGACGTAACTGACGGCGCACCCAATGGAGACGTTTAGCGAAATATGGGACGAACGGTTTTACGCTTCGCCTAGCCATATCCAGCTTTCGCTGTAACACTGCTTCAATAGCAGTATTATGCATGCAGGCACATATACTGGGCATTGTTTCAGTATCAGTGGGCAGTAACTGAGATATTATGCGTCGTTGAAAAGTCGTCATTTGTTTTATGCAAACATATGCTTTCTTGTTTCCGCGCTTCTCGCATAAGCCAATGGCTCCAGCCCACTTAGAGAATATCTCGAGATCTCTGGCACAGCGCAGCTCCCCATGGCCAGGGCTGTCGTGTCTGCTCTGGAGGAAGCCGAAAGTCACTATGTGCAAAACATTCCATGTTTATCGCTTAGCTGTTGCATAGAATAAATTATGAGCTGCTTGCAAGTCACAGTCAGAGAGACCTTGCTATGCATAATGATCGCAGGAAGATTTTGCAGATATTTAGGACATGTCTCATAGCTACAGCGTGGAAACGAAAAAGTAAACACATTAGATTCATACTTCAACAGTAGCGATAAATGATGGTAGAAAAAACAGTTTTGATCATTTGCGCTCATATAAACGCATTCTAATCGCCGGAAATCACAACGGTTCGATGTCCCTCAAGCACACGAAGAAGGACCTGCCAGGTTATCATGCATAATGCAGCTGCAGCCTTGTCGAGCTAGCAAGGAAAAAAAAAGAATATTTCATACGTAAATCATACGTAATCACATGTTATGGAAATGTCAGGACATAACAAATAATTAGGGCAGTGCCGACAACTCCATCTCTTCGACTGCCAGCCTCCGTTCGCGTTGGAAGACCACACTGCTCAGCTCGAACCTGACAGTACCCATTCTGGGCCGTCCAGCGAGCCGAAGAAGCCGCTTCGAGACAAGGTCTCGGAACCGTCCGTGGCGGCTGCCAAAGACCCACTAAAAGGATGCTTCAAATCTGCTTGATTTGATAATAAAGTTGACGTTCTTTTTCTTCTTCTTCATACGTAAAGAAAAGAACGTTTCTTCATGTCCAAATGAAGCGCAGTCGGGAAACCCTAGAGCACGGAACATACTTCTCGAATAATAACACAGCAGGACACTTCAAACTTACATCCACTTTCCAAAGTTGGTGCATCACCCAAATTATGCGCACAAGCTGAAGTCTCGCTGACGTCACAGCAGGTGGCAAAATTTAAGTGAAAAGTACGTGTTCACGTCCACCTTGATTTGTTCATACTTCATTCGTGCAAGGTGGTGCATGGCGTTGGACAAAGTGTTGTTTGTGCCATAAATATTCAGCTAATGTGACGCGTTGGGCAATTCTTGCCACTCCAGCAAATGGCATACTCATTTCAATCCATCCAAAAATGGCTGTACTTATTTTTTCCAAGGGCTCAAAAGCAAGAAATACAGAAAAACGTATTGACGTTAAGAGGGAAAGAAAGAAGCACTCTTTACAGACGCTGGAAATGTGAACCTGGCCATAAACCGAGTACGATATGGCAGATGACACCTATGATGTGAAAAGGTGCATTGATTCATAGCACACACTCACACAACACCCGCAGGGGCGTCTGCGTCAGCAGGCGTTTGGTGTGTTGCGACACCACGGACCCGAGCACACGAGGGTTGGCCCCTCCCGCGTCTAACCGTGCGCGGCTTAGCCGTGTCCGGGGAAAAGGGGATCCTGGGGGTTGAGCCAATTCCGGGTGTTTGGACCTTTACGGCCCCCCGGCGGAGGCAACACACCCCTTTGGCCTCGGCTTCACGTAGACGGCACCCCCGGACTGGCCCACCCGGGGGAAATCGGTAGTTGCCTTTTCCTATCCTTCTCTTCAATCTTCGTCTTTCTCTCTCACTTTCAATCTTTCCTGTCTTCTCCTCTCTTCTATTTACTTCCGACTTTCCAGGCAGCGAGGGTTAACCTTGTGTGGTGCAACCAACCTTGGCTGTACATATTTGGTTATAGTAGTGGCGTACAGCTGGCGTTTTGTAGGACCTGTCTTTTCCAGGTCCTGCAGCGTCCCCTCGTTGGGCTCCATGGTGGGTGGCTGGCGTCGCTGCCGAAAAATTCTATACCTATGGCTGAACAATTCCCGCCACTCCCTGATCGCCGTCTGAAAAGAGGGCGCACCGAAGATGTGTTCCAGTTTTTTGGACGCCAAACACCGAATTTCCCCCGATTTCATGTAATTCACTCTGAAAAGTCAGACACATCAGTACGTACAATTTCACCTTTCCTTGTCTCAAAGTCTTTGACTGATATTTTTGGAACAGGCTACAAAGCATCCAGGATGGCAAGCGGGGATCTCCTCTTGGAACTCCGTGATCTCAAACAATACGAGAAACTGCCCAATCTAGTGTCATTTGGAGATGCCCAATTAACAGTAACCCCACACCGTACTATGAATACCACCCGTGGCGTTGTCTCAGATGATGACCTGTTGCAGCTGAGTGAGGCTGAACTCCTTGAGGGTTTCAGTGATCAGAATGTCATCAATGTTAAACGGATTAAAATGAGGCGAGATGGCAAAGAACTCCTGACCAAACACCTAATACTTACTTTCAGCTCAAGTGTCCTGCCCGAGTCCATCGAGGCCGGGTACATCAAGCTTCGTGTTAGGCCATACGTGCCAAATCCCCTTCGATGTTTCAAATGCCAGCGGTTCGGCCATAGTTCGCAGAACTGCCGAGGCCGCCAAACCTGTGCGAAATGCAGTGCTCACGAACACTCCTCCGAGTCTTGTGAAGGTTCTCTACATTGTGTTAACTGTGATGGGGAGCACGCCGCATACTCGCGGTCGTGCCCATCTTGGAAAAAAGAAAAGGAAATAGTGACAATTAAGGTAAAAGAAAACATAACTTTCAAAGAGGCACGAAGGCGGGTTACCTACCTGTCTAAAACCAGCTTTGCCGATGTGACGCGTCAGGGGGCAGCGTCGCAGCGGCTTCCGGCTGCTGTCCGGCCCATGCGTAGTGAGCCGGCGGTGAAGCCATCTGCCCCCTCGGCGACTGCAGCTAGCGCTGCTCCGCCACCCCAGCAGAAGGGGCCATCCACCTCTGGGCTGGTGGCCTCCAAGGTCTTGTCTCTCGAGACGAGGCCTTCACTGCGAACAAACCGCTCTCAAGAGTGGGTGTCCAGCGCTCCGCAAGAGCCGATGGACACATTTTCCAGCCAGACGGCGCAGCCAGCGCCAAAGGAGCGGCGAGAATCTCTCGACCGCTCCAAAAAAGAAAAAGCCCGCATCACAGGGCCCGACAAGGGCTCTGTAAGTTAAGTTAGTGTTTTTACACGAGACACACAGCACAAACTTCGTTTGCAACATGGCCACACAGATACTACAGTGGAACGTCAGAGGACTACTTCGTAACCTCGACGACATCACAGAACTCATACATAAATTTAATCCGAAGGTGCTGTGTGTCCAAGAAACACACTTAAAACCTACGCAGTCCAACTTTCTCAAGCAATATGCCATTTTCCGTAAAGATCGTGACAACGCTTCTGCCTTGTCCGGAGGTGTAGCCATATAGTTGTAAATAAGTCTGTTGCTTGCCAACAGTTTGCCCTTCACACGCCTCTCGAGGCTGTATCTGTGCGAGCAATTTTATTCAACAAGCTTATAACGATCTGCTCCATTTACATACCACCCAACCATCACCTCACTAAAACGGAATTTTACAGCCTCATCGACCAGCTCCCAGAACCATACATTATCACTGGTGATTTTAATGCTCATCATACCCTTTGGGGAGATTCGCGATGCGACGCGAGAGGTCGACTCATTGAAAACTTCCTTGTTAACTCCGGTGCGTGCCTCTTCAATAAGAAGGAACCAACATATTACAATATCCATCATAGTTCATATTCATCAATAGACCTGTCAATTGGCTCTGCCTCACTTTTCCCTGACTTAGAATGGCATGTAATTAAAAACCCATTCGGAAGTGATCATTTCCCAGTAACCCTAAACTTAGTAACTGAACATGACTCTCTTCCCCATGTCCCTCGCTGGAAACTGGCCTCAGCTGACTGGGAATGCTTTAGGGAATCCACGTACTTATCACGAGATTTTATAAATAATTTTACTATAGATCATGCCGTATCATATTTTACTGCTTTTATCATTGACGCCGCTGAGAAGTTCATCCCTCAAACATGTGGCACTTCATTTAAAAGACGGGTCCCCTGGTGGAATAACGATTGTAGACAGGCACGAAGGAGACAAAATCAAGCTTGGGGCAAACTACGTGAATGTCCTACAGCTGAAAACCTCATAGAATTTAAACATGTTAAATCCCAGGGAAGAAGGACGCGAAGACAGGCTAAGAGGGCAAGCTGGGAAAGGTTTCTCTCAGGTATCAACTCGTATACTCAAGAGGCAAAAGTATGGGACAGGCTAATGAGGCTAAAGGGAAAAGAAATCCATCCGTTGCCGCTAGTGAACGACGAAGCGAACAGCTTGGAAGACCAAGCTGACGCTCTTGGCGAACACTTCGAGCGCGTGTCTAGTTCAAATAATTATTCCGAGGCATTCCTTAAGCACAAACAAATCGCAGAACGCAAGGCTATTGACCGCAAATGCAGACAGAACGAACCCTATAACATGCCTTTTAACATCGCCGAATTGAGAGCCTCCTTGGCTGCATGTCGGAGCTCTGCACCTGGACCCGACAGGATCATGTACGACATGATCAAACACATTCACAGTGATACCCAAATAACGTTACTCGCACTTTTCAATGCTATATGGGCTGCCGGGTACCTACCTACTGCATGGAAAGAATCCCTTGTCGTTCCGATTCTGAAACAAGGTAAAGACGCCAAATTAGTAACAAGTTACCGCCCAATAGCCCTCACAAGTTGTATCTGCAAACTCTTTGAAAAAATGATCAATCGTCGCCTTTTACACTTCCTTGAGTCAAACAAAATACTTGATCCATATCAGTGCGGCTTCAGAGAAGGACGGTCTACAACGGACCATCTCGTGCGCATCGAAGCAAACATTCGTGATGCCTTCATACATAAACAATACTTCCTATCCGTGTTTCTCGATATGGAAAAGGCGTACGATACGACCTGGCGTTACGGAATCCTACGCGATCTGTCGGCAATGGGCATCCGCGGTAATATGTTAATTATTATTGAAAGCTACCTACACAACCGCACATTCCGGGTTAAAATAGGCAATGCACTGTCGCGTCCATTTATACAGGAAACTGGTGTACCCCAAGGAGGTGTGCTCAGCTGCACACTGTTTATCGTGAAGATGAACACGCTTCGCGCCTCACTACCGCCAGCTATTTTTTATTCTGTCTACGTAGACGACATACAAATAGGTTTCAAATCCTGCAACCTCACAGTCTGTGAGAGACAAGTACAACAGGGCTTGAACAAAGTGTCCAAGTGGGCAGACGAAAACGGATTCAAAGTGAACCCCGACAAAAGCTCTTGTGTTCTTTTCACCAGGAAGAAAGGGCTTGTTGCAGATCCCACTATCGAAATGTATGGACAACGAATACCTGTCAACAAAGAGCACAAGTTCCTAGGCATCATACTTGATTGTAAACTTACTTTCATTCCACATATAAAATATCTCAAGGTGAAATGTCTAAAAACAATGAACTTACTAAAAGTTTTATCTCACACATCCTGGGGTAGTGACAGGAAGTGTTTAATGAATCTTTACAAGAGTCTCATTTCATCACGACTGGACTACGGTAGCGCGGTATATCACTCTGCCGCCCCTAGTGCGCTGAAGATGCTGGATCCCGTCCACCATCAAGGTATCCGCCTGGCCACTGGCGCTTTCAGAACAAGTCCCATTGAAAGTTTATACGTCGAATCAAATGAGTGGTCACTCCATCTGCAGAGAACATACACCAGCCTCACATATTTCCTTAAAGTCCGCTCTAATCATCAGCATCCATGTTTTAATACCGTTAACGATATGACGTGTGCTACACTTTTTGGTAATCGTCCGTCTATAAGACAGCCTTTCTCACTGCGTGTCAGGGAGCTTAGCGAAGAAATGGATATCCCACTCCACGAACATCGCTTAATGCCTTCAGCCAAGCTGTTACCACCTTGGGAGTGGCAGGTGGTAGCATGTGATATGTCCTTTGTAGAGGTTACAAAGCACGCTTCAGAGGTTGAAATCCGAATGCATTTCCTAGAATTACAGTCCAAGTACCCGTGCACAGAATTTTACACAGACGCTTCTAAATCACATGCCGGAGTATCCTATGCAGCCGTCGGCCCGTCCTTCTCGGAATCCGGCGTGCTTCACCAAGAAACAAGTATCTTTACGGCTGAAGCCTACGCAATATTGTCAGCTGTAAAGCATATAAAGAAATCAAAACTTCAAAAACTATTATATTTACAGACTCTCAAAGCGTCGTAAAAGCCTTGAAGTCACCCTGTAAACAGAAAAACCCCATTCTCATTGAGCTCTATTCTGTTCTTTGTAGAGCATACGCAACTAACCAACATGTCATTATATGCTGGGTGCCTGGGCATCGAGGCATCGAGGGCAATGTTCTTGCCGACCAAATGGCCACATCAGTCACAACACCCGCTATTAACCCTACAGCTGCTGTTCCTGCAACAGATTTGAAACCTTTCTTGCGAAAGAAACTGCGAAGCCACTGGCAACGCTTGTGGGACGCCGAAACAAGTAATAAGCTTCATTTGATTAAGCCACAGTTAGGTTACTGGCCCTCCGTAACAAAAACACGACGAACTGATGTCCTATTCTGTCGTCTCAGAATAGGACACACCTACGGCACCCACAATTTTCTATTGAATGGTGATGATCCTCCAACCTGTGGTAGATGTGGCGACAGGCTCACCGTCCTCCACGTCCTCCTGGAGTGTCGGGAAGCCGAAAGAGAAAGAAAGAAACACTTTCCTCTAGCATATCGCTCTTGTGTTCCTCTGCATCCCGCCATGTTTCTTGGTAAAGAACCGCTCTTTAACACCAAAGCAGTCCTCGCATACTTGAAAGATGTTGTGCTACATGTTATTAGCCCAGTAAGTTCGTAGCACATCCTCTCTCAAGAGGATGTTGCTGTGATTGTTTTTTTTATAGCACATGCCTACAAGCTCTTGTATCTCAAGGGCTCTGTTTAGGTACTTGTGCTTCTGGCCAATTCCTGCATCTGTAATATGTTTGTAAGTCATATCATTCTTTTGCAATGTATATTCATGTCTATAGTACACATCATTAGTCATTGCCATAATCTTATTACGTATAGATTTTACGCTCTTTACAGCGACTGTTTTTAGGCCCCTTTACAGCCATGCCACATCGAATGTTCATGTAATTGACTATTCATATACCAGAAACAAGTCATTACCATCGTCTTGGCGCTCTTTGGCCACATCTGGCCCTTGCGCCAATAAACCACAATAATCATCATCATCATCATCACTCACACAACAATAACTAGACCACACTTAACAGCTCAATTTGTTCTGTTTGAATAAGTGTCAGAGGGTTTCTTTTAAAGGCGCTGACACAAACAAGACAGTCAGCCGATTTGGTACAGGAAGCATCTGTTACAGCCCACTCCAACAACGGCTTCCTGGGAGTAACAGAAACTGATCCCGCAGAATTACAGCCTGAAGGGCGCAGACACATGCGCATGCATTGTATGGCGTAGAAAAAAAAAAGGTAGCGACCCTAATGTTTGGCCTATGTGTCTCTTAGTGGCACTTGCACCTCGGCATTGCTGTTCTTTTTGGTAACTTTGTGTGCGCATGCATTGAAAGAACGACACTGACACGGAGAACCATCGTCTGTAGTTCTTCTTCTTGCGGGCAGGCTTTCCTTGACCCAGCGGCTTCCTCGTCGACCGCCTCCATGGCGAACGCTACGCACAAACCGTACTCGGAGGAACAAGCGAGCGAACCTCTTTCCCCTGGCCCGATATGCGGGCAAGGAGCTAGGGAGGGCGTGAAGGAAGCGCAGCGGACACCACCCGACGGGGCGTAGCCCCCTAGCCAGTGGCGCACGAAGCGCACCTTCTCCCTCTCCGGTGCTGACGTCAGAGCATGTAACGAGCGTGCGCGCACATTCAGCAGGTGCGCGCCGGGAGCGAAGCGAGAGAGGAGGCAGTGACGTCCCATCCGCTTTGCTGGGCAGGTGTTGTCTATACCAGGCAACTGTTTTCCATTAATTAGCCGGTTAAATTTCATGCCACCTTCTTGTGTGTTACGTCATTAGTGACGTCAATAGTTCCAATTTCTTCTTTCGGTTTTCCAGCAATTTCGCCAAAGTTGTGCTCACGTGAAGGGTCTCTAAAGTCCGCCATTCTGTGCTTTGATGTGTGGTAATCAGTAATTTCTAATTAATTCTAATTATTCCAGACACTTCAGTAACTCAACCTGTAACTAAACTTGTGCTCTGATATCATATCTATAGTGAAACCGATGGATTTTTTACTGTACTATTTCTTTTAAGAGCGGAGCGGTTCAAGCCGGCCGTAATGCGTGCTGCCTGCCACTGCGTTGCCTAGCAACCACCTCGCCTAGCGTCACGCGCTATGCTCCGGATAGATAATGATAAAATGAGAGAGTGCGCGCGTCGCGCGCTATGCTCGGGAGAGGGTGCTCAGGAGAGAGAAAATGAGAGAAACGAATTGTAGGACGCCATCCACACTTCCCCGCATTAGCGCCGAATGCTCGCGGTGTCCGATGACAGCAGCAGGCATCTCTGTCGGCGGCTCGGCCAAGCTCCCACCAGCTGCGCGCTACTGCGCATGCGCCGTGACGTCATCCAGGCGTGTCAGCTGCTGCGCGCCACCGTACACTGTGCATAGCTTTCGCCCCACTTCCCCTACGTGTGCTCGGACTGCAAGTGCTTCGCGAGGCGTTCCCCGATGCCACGGACCACGAGTTACACTTGTATAACTTAGCATTACTAAGCCTGGACCAGCTAGAAATGGATCGGCTCCACTGTGCCATTAGCCTTGCGCCACTAGTGCAAGCTACCCAGGTTTTTACTGATTTATCTTGAATTTCATCACTGGTCTTCTCGGGAGGTGAACCGGAAGTGCAGCGCAAGAAACAACAGTGTCACACGATGCTCGGGCAGTAAAAACGGAGTCAAACAATGGGAGCTGCGTCAATGACAGTATGAGGTAGCATGCGCATAGTTTAAGAAAAGCGGATGGATCGCACTTGATCTTGCATACAAATAACTGTGGGTGCGAGGCATGATTAGCGAATGCTGGGATTCCTGGCAAAAGGAAAGGTGCGGAGTTGAGAGAAGCCCTTAAAGCCCACACATCGTGAAAATGGAAGGGAGGTGTGTCAGCGGCACGTCTTTTTCGTTATAAGACACGGCATTTGCTATCCTGGGTGCTATCCTGTGAAAAGCATTGTAACTTTGTTTTTCTGTCGTGGGTTTTTGACAACAGAAAACCCCCACCCTTCATAAATGTAACGCATGCCCCCCCCCCCCCCTCATAATTGTGACGCATGCGTAACCCGTTATGCTAAAAAAACGTCTGACACACGAAATAAAAGGCGCTTCCTTTGTCTTTTTACTTTTTTCTACGCAGTACGCCCATGTCCTTGCGCCCTTTAGGCTGTCATTAAGCTGTACCTATTCTTCCAGCAGCAAATTCGGCTTTGCTATGCTTTAGGTAAATGCATCCGCCGGAAATAATTGCCGAGCCAAAAATATGTCAAGCACGCCATATTTTGGACATCCCCTATAGGCGAGATGTCAGTTCTACATCACGAATGACGAAGAGCATCGACAGACCGACAGACTGTTAGCGTATAACCATTAACAGGCTATAGTCCATGGCCAAGGGTTTAGTGTATTATATTCAGAGCACAAGTGTCAGTATAAAAATTGTGGACCATCCTGAAAAGTTTCCGGTCCAGCTTTTTGTCGCCGAATAGGAGCCACATAAGTGTTTTTCCAAACTTGAAAGAAAGCCCACGAATCACTAAAATATGCCATGTGACTGGAGTACTTAGAAAAAATTTTGTATGCAGCAGGTATTGAGTAGGGAACTGGATCGGTAATTTTTCAGGAAGGTCTAAAATTTCCTCATTGACGATTTTTGCTCTGAAAGTATATATTTCTGAAGTTGATGAATAATTAATGAATAATATGTAATTAGGCATATTACGAAAATAGTCTGACTTGCTCTAACCCCCGGCAAACAACATTATCTCGGTTCTGTCCAGCTGCGTGGCACTTGCAAATTTTTAAATTTTGCGCAAGTTACTTGGTACACATGTGGTATAGCGAGCCTATGTATAGTCTCGATACTGCAGCTAAGTAGTGCCCGGAATAAAAATATATTGTGAATATATGCGCGTCACCTAACACTTGCTGCTATGCTGCAAAAGCAAAATGCAGTTGTCATCAGTCCGGGCGTGTGTGCAAATATATGCGCAAAAAATCACGGAGCTCTCTCTTGTCAAGCCCTGCTCGTGTTTGGAGAATAAATAAACGAGACTACTCCAGACTCAGGTGACTTGATTACGTCAACTGAATAACGACGAAGAGCAGTTATGAGCCTTAGTCACCTTGATGGATGCAGTGAGTCCCAGCTGATAATGATGATGATTTTATGGGGGGAAATGAGGAGTAAGCGTCTTCACGCAATATCAGAGAGTGTTGCTCATGATACGTGAACGTGAGGTACTATCATATTCACGTCGAAACGAACGTGGCTTCAAATAAGCACATCACTGAATAGTATTGATACTTGTTTTGGCAGGTGGCCAGAAAGACGCCTACGCCATCTCGCGTGGATGATAATTATGTTTTAAATGACGAGTAAATGTCAGCAATTAAGGTCAAGGCTAGCATTTTAAAAGACGTCACTACCGCCTCCGCGTATAACTGCGATCAGGTTTCAAATCACCACGAGGTACACCACAGTGGAGGCATACGTAATTAAGCAAGCAGCGATGGCTGACAGTCTCGCGGGACTTTAGGAAGCAGGACAATTCCTTGCCGCACTATAGGCAGGCACCGTGGGGTATGGTGCGGACGATGCTGCACTGGCGCGTCAGTTAGCCGCTCAGCAGCACCCTCGATGGCCGAGGCAGTGTAGAAAGGGGCGCCCCAAATGCGTTCACGAAGACGCCTCTCCATCACTTAGCCTTGACGGTCCATGTCGGCGGCTGCCGGAAGAGTGGAGGCGTGAGTGCAACAAACATGGGGCGGGGTGGGGAGAGTGGAGCCAAGGGAGGAGCCAAGCAATCTCCACGCTTGGAACGTCCTAGTTGCATCTTTGCTTTGTTTCTCACCGCGGACGAATGCGCGTCCTCTCCTTCACTTCCTCTCTTTGTGAGTGCCGTTTGTTGCTTCCGGGATCGGTTTCCCATCGACGACTGCTTCCTAAGGGTGCAGTAATGGACGCTCGTCTTTTCAGGCGGCAGATGCGCGCCAGATTTTCTCTTTGTGCTTTCTCTATATCTCTCTTTTTACGTGACGTTCTCATGGGCTTATCTGCTGTCAGTGTGACAGAGTATCTGTTTTTACCGTTTTTCGCCGGTCAACCTTTGAAGAGGGTGCACTGGGATCACGGCGGCTGATGAGCGTCACCCTTTCTCTGTGACGTTATAGGCACATCACCGCACTCTCAGCTTTCTTACTTCCCTAGTTAGTATCCCCCCGACGCTTCTTTGCTTAGTGAAAAACTCACCACAAGAAATTAATCGGATTTGTCTGTATTTTTTGTTTAGGAAGTAAACAAAATCGTCTTCCGATGGGATGTGTTTAGGGCGTATTGTTCATTCTGGAAAACTGGCGAGTAGACAGCAAGCAGCTGCTTTTTTTCACCCAAGCGAGATTTAAACGAGTGAGGATCACTTGCGCCCATTCGAGAAATGACTGTCAAAGAGACATTCATCTCTGTTGTGCGCAATTGATAGTACGGTGCTCTAAAGGCATTTATCGTTACTAAATTGTTTAAATAAGAATTGTTTTATGGACGCTTCAGCCCTAACTACCAAAATTTACCTTACATGTTTGTTATAACCATTGTTCCAGTTGAATATTGTTCTTTATTGTTCTTTGTTACACTACAGAATGTACGCAAAACTTTGCTTGGACCCATAGCCAGCGGCTAGTAAAAAGTCCACACCGTCCAACGGATGCCATTTTGGGCGATGGCGTGACTTCAGCAAAAAGAGCGGGTAGTAATTTCTACTTCTTGATGCTTAACGTAGACGGTCTTGCGTCAGCCGATCCGCACACATTGTGCAAAGGTGGGGCGAGTGGAGAATGCGCAGCGAGAAATCATCACGTATTTTGGCGCTCTGCTAAAGCAGTAATGCGTCGGCGAATACAAGGCAAGCAAGCAGCCCACAACAACGTTTAAAAAACTAGAGGCCCACGGTGATGTGCTCATCAAGCGTTTTCACAGATAACATGTGCTGTATGCGATCCCTTCGAGTTTAACGAGAGCTCACATGAAACGATATACGGTGCGGAGCCCTTTTCCTTTTATACCCATAAAAAGTGCCGTTCATAGTCAAGAAGAGCACCTACTAAACACTGTCACCCGGTTATGTTGAACGTAATATCCTTCTCTGAAAAAGAAACTTGAGAGACGAAACAGCTAACATGTTTCCTTTCTTCCAACCCGAGGCAAACCGGTTCCCTTTCGGTCCCTTTGGTCGGAGAAGCAATGTAGATATCACCTTGAGGTACTGTTTATTTTTCCTTTTTCCGCTAACTTCCACTCGTTTCTTAACTTAAGCGAGACTCGAGGTGCTACGAGCACCAAATTGCGCTTTAGGCGTCAATAAAACGATGATAACAAAGCTCGGAGAGCGAAAATCCGCGCGACATGTTGAGCAAGGTACAAAGATAAATGATATTATCATTGTCTTTTTTTTTCTGCGTAGCCGTGAAAAGTGTCATTCGAGTTAGTAAACATTAGCCAGTCTGCCATACAGCGGATTGCTTCGTATGTGCCGCGATCAGTTAAACGGAAACAATAACGTGCATTTTGGGTTCAATGATTCTAAAACTGTTTTTGTCCTACTTTTTTTCCAGGTGTTTACGGGGCTGTCTTGACTGAGTAAGCGTAAAAGTGATAATGTATCGATATGAGGGTGCAGCTAAAGTTCATATGCAGACAAAAACTTTTTTGATAGCTTTAAAAAAATCACCACCCAAGCACTCCTTACAGATGGTTAACCAGCGAAGCTGAAACATGCAGTCCCGGTGTTTAAAACTGGGTTAATCCTGGCAGATCATTAAAGTATTTTCAATTATTGGTTACTTCTTTGTGTTTCTTAATGACGTTACACACACGTTCGGCTGCGATGGAGAGAAAGACGTCACGGACGGCATCCCTGGTGTCCGCCATTGTCGCTTGCGTTCTATGTCTCGAGTTTGCTCGGCGGCGTGGTTAGCACCATAAGCCCGCCGTTGCCGCTTGTGATTCTTCGAAGTTAAATTGCTTCAAAATTAAATCTGTTCGTTATGTAAGACAATGAATGGCTCATACGACCATAAGCAATAGCTCATACCCACGTAAACGCGACCTCCCCATTACTACGACAGAAGACAAGTGAAATTCTACGCTGGAACGATGAGCGGCACTGCAGCCAGCTGTGGAAGAAGACGACGACGACGAACGTGGGAGAAGTGGCACGAGCCCATGCCGAGCACGAGCATGAGTGCAACCAGAGGGGCGCCAACAAGCCAGCTGCGGAAGAAGACAACGACGCTCGAGCCAATGCTGACATTGACAGTTTTCGCTGGTCATGCGACTAACAGACGCTTCTTCGTTTCGCCTAGCCATATAAACCTTCGTTTTAAAAGACGTCTTCTCAAGTACGTAAACTTCAAATAACAAGTGCACTTCAAACCTGATATGCCGTCTTTGTTCAAACCACGCGGTTCGAACATTGAGCTTTTAAGACATGAGCTGCTGCAGTGTTTCGCACCCCCCCCCCCCCCCCCTAAAACACTGAAGGTGCAAACTTGTGTCCTCGTGCCAAGGACACACGTTTGTCCGACGGTGGGTTTCGAATTCGGTTTCCTCTGCTCTATTAGGCCATGAACTACAAGGGACCCACGTGGCGTGAAATAGTTTAGATATTGGCAGACAGACGAACATGCCACAACGTGGGGGAAGTTTCCAAAGAATGCGAATATCATTAAACCAAGCACGGTATTATTTTCGCTTTGAAAATCTTTCCCTCCTCACTTACTTCCTCAGGAAGCTGGACTTCTTAACAGTCTGTCGTTGTAGTTTATTTTTCTTTCCTCCCTTTATCTCCATCCAATTTCACTTTCGAATTATGTCACTTGTTGCAGTCGATCCTTGTACCCTTTCTATCTCTTGTAGGATTTATTTCTCTGTCTTCTATGATAGCTTTCCGATCCGTGTACTTATTTTTTACTTTCTTGCAAGTTTGTTTCGCGCCTTAACTTTTTCATATCGCTCTCTTTACTTCATTTCGTTACCTTATTCATTCTTTACTTCATTCCTTCATCTACTTTTCTATTTTATTCGTACAAGGCCCCAATAAATGGATTGCTGATAAGAGATAGACGGATGCCGCTTGCACCTACCTTTTATAAATTGGTGTTCTTTTTCCACAATCCTTTCGTCCCTCAAGCTATTCACATAATTTTCACGTTCTCATATATCATTGCACATTCCGTGCTCTTGTTTTTGTGCCTACTCACCTCTTATTCGATTTATTTTACCTTTTTTTTCTTGCGTAATTCACTGGCTCTTCGCGTTCCTATTTCGCTCCTTTCTCCTGTCATTTCACTTTTGTGACTATTTTCCTTTCGTCATTCCTTCTAGCAGCCAGGTTGCGTTTTATTGAGCTTTAAAGTCTGCTCTTCAAAGCCAGGGCAAGATGATGATGATGATTATTGTTGTTTATTGGCGCAAGGGCCAGGTGTGGCCAAAGAGCGCCAGGACGATGGTAATGGCTTGTTAGTGGTATATGAATAGTCAATTATATGAAGGTTAGATGTGGCATGGCTGTAAAGGGGCCTAAAAGCAGTCGCTGTAAAGTGCGTAAAATCTATACGTAATAAGATTATGGCAATGACTAATGATGTGTACTATAGACATGAACAATGCATTGCGAAAGAATGATATGACTTCCAAAATATTGCAGATGCAAGAATAAGCCAGAAGCACAAGTGCCTAAACAGAGCCCTTGAGACACAAGGGCCTGGAGGCATGTGCTATAAAAAACAATCACAGCAACATCCTCTGGAGAGAGGATGCGCTACGAACTTGTTGGGCTAATAACATGTAGCACAACATCATTCAGGAATGCGAGGACTGCTTTGGTGTTAAAGAGCGGTTCTTTACCGAGAAACATAGCGGGATGTAGAGGGACATAATAGCGATATGCTAGAGGAAAGTGTTTCTTTCTTTCTCTTTCGGTTTCCCGACACTCCAGGAGGACGTGGAGGACGGTGAGCCTCTCGCCACATCTACCACAGGTTGGAGGGATCATTACCACTCAATAGAAAATTGTGGGTGCCGTACGTGTGTCCTATTCTTAGACGACAGAATAGGACATCAGTTCGTCGTGTTTTAGTTGTACAGGGCCAGAAACCTAACTGTGGCTTAATCAAGTGGAGCTTATTAGTTGTTTCAGCGTCCCACAGACGCTGCCAGTGGCCTCGCAGTTTCCTTCGCAAAAAAGGCTTCAGATCTGTGGAGGAAATAGCAGCGGCAGGATTAATAGCTTGCGACGTAGTTGATGTGGCCAACTGGTCTGCTAGCTACATTGCCCTCGATGCCTCTATGGCCAGGCACCCAGCATATTATTATATGTCTACGAGATTGGTAAATGTTACACAAGAGTGAGTAAAGCTCAATAAAAACAGGATTTTTATGCTTTGTAAAGAGGTTAGCGCTTTTACAAGACTTAACGAGTCTGTGAATATTATTGATTTTTCTAGTTTTAATTTCTTTATATGTTTCACCGCAGACAGTACTGCGTATGCTTCTGCTGTGAATATACTTGTTAGGGGGTTCAATACATCACATTTAGAAAAAGAGGGGCCAACAGCCGCGTAAGATACGCCAGCATGGGACTTAGATGCGTCGGTGTAGAACTCCGAGCACGAGTACTTCAATTGAAGTTCGCGGAAATGCATTGCAATTTCGAGCTCAGGAGCGTACTTTGTGACCTCTACAAAGGATAAATCGCAATCTATCACCTGCCACTCCCAGGGCGGTGACAGCTTAGCAGGAGGCATTAGGCGATGTTCTACAAGTGGGACATCCAACTCCTCGCTAAGTTCTCTTACACGCAGTGAGAAAGGCCGCCTCATAGAGGGTCGATTATAGAAAAGCGTTGCACACTTCAAATCATTTACGGTTACAGAACAAGGATGTTCACCTATTTTCTCAAAGTGCACTCCAATCGAGAAGCTGATGTATGTTCTCTGGAGGTGGAGTGACCACTCATTGGATTCTACGTATAAGCTTTCAACGGGGCTTGTTCTGAATGCGCCAGTGGCCAGGCGGATACCTAGATGGTGGACAGGATCTAACATTTTTAGTGCGCTCGGGGCAGCAGAGTGATATACCACGGCACCATAATCCAATCGTGACCTAATGAGGCTCTTGTGAAGATTCATTAAACACTTCCTGTCACTGCCCCAGGATGTGTGAGATAAAATTTTCAGTAAGTTCATTGTTTTTAGGCATTTCGTCTTGAGGTGTTTTATGTGGTGGATGAAAGTAAGCTTAGAGTCAAGTATGATGCCTAAAAACTTGTGTTCTTTGTTCATAGGTATTTGTTGTCCATACATTTCGATGGCGGCATCTGCAACGAGACCTTTCTTCCTGGTGAAAAGAACACAAGAGCTTTTGTGGGGGTTTACTTTGAACCCGTTTTCGTCTGCCCACTTAGACACTTTGTTCAACCCCTGCTGTACCTGTCTCTCGCACACTGCAAGGTTACAGGACTTGAAGCCTATTTGTATATCGTCCACGTAGATGGAATAAAAAATAGCTGGTGGCAACGAAGCACGAAGCGTGTTCATTTTGACGATAAAGAGCGTGCAACTGAGCACGCCTCCCTGGGGTACACCAGTTTCCTGTACGAATGGACGCGACAGTGCATTGCCTATTTTAACCCGAAATGTGCGGTTGTGTAGGTAGCTTTCAATAATGTTTAACATATTGCCGCGAATGCCAATTGCCGACAGATCGCGCAAGATTCCATAACGCCAGGTTGTATCATACGCCTTTTCCATATCTAGAAACACGGATAAGAAATATTGTTTATGTATGAAGGCATCACGAATGTTTGCTTCGATGCGCACGAGATGGTCGGTTGTAGACCGTCCTTCTCTGAAGCCGCATTGATATGGATCAAGAATTTTGTTTGACTCAAGGAAGTGTAAAAGGCGACGGTTTATCATTTTTTCAAAAAGTTTGCAAGTACAACTTGTGAGGGATATTGGGCGGTAACTCGTTACTATTGTGGGGTCTTTACCTTGTTTCAAAATCGGGACGACAAGGGATTCTTTCCATGCAATAGGTAGGTACCCGGTAGCCCATATAGCATTAAAGAGTGCGAGTAGCGTTATTTGAGTATCGCTGTGGATGTGTTTAATCATATCGTACATGATCCTGTCAGGTCCAGGTGCAGAGCTCCGACATGTATTCAAGGAGGCTCTCAACTCGGCGATGTTAAAAGGCGTGTTATAGGGTTCGTTCTGTCTGCATTTACGATCGATAGCCTTGTGTTCTGCGATTTGTTTGTGCTTTAGGAACGCCTCAGAATAATTATTTGAACTAGATATGCACTCGAAGTGTTCGCCAAGAGCGTCAGCTTGGTCTTACAAGCTGTTCGCTTCGTCATTCACTAGCGGCGAAGGATGTATTTCTTTTCCCTTTAACCTCTTTAGCCCGTGCCATACTTTTGCCTCTTGAGTGTGTGAGTTTATACCAGAGAGAAACCTCTCCCAGCTTGCCCTCTTAGCCTGTCTTCGCGTCCTTCTTCCCTGGGATTTAACATGTTTGAACTCTATTAGATTTTCAGTCGTAGGACATTCACGTAGTTTCCCCCAAGCTTTATTTTGCCGCCTTCGTGCCTGTCTGCAGTCGTCATTCCACCAGGGGACCCGTCTTTTGAATGAAGTACTCGTTTGAGGAATGAACTTCTCAGCGGCGTCAATGATAAAAGCAGTAAAATATGATACGGCGTGACCTATACTAAAATTATTTATAAAATCTCGTGATAAGTACGTGGATTCCCTAAAGCATTCCCAGTCAGCTGAGGCTAGTTTCCAGCGTGGGGCATGCGGAAGGGAGTTGTGTTCGGTTACTAAGTTTAGGGTTACTGGAAAATGATCACTTCCGTATGGGTTTTTAATAACATGCCATTCTAAATCAGGGAAAAGTGAGGCAGAGCCAAATGACAGGTCTATTGATGAATAAGAACTATGATGGATATTGTAATATGTTGGTTCATTCTTATTGAAGAGGCACGCACCGGAGTTAACAAGGAAGTTCTCAATGAATCGACCTCTCGCGTCGCATCGCGAGTCTCCCCAAAGAGTGTGATGAGCATTAAAATCACCAGTGATAATGTATGGCTCTGGGAGCTGGTCGATGAGGCTGTAAAATTCCGTTTTACTGAGGTGATGGTTGGGTGGTATGTAAATGGAGCAAATGGTTATAAGCTTGTTGAATAAAATTGCTCGCACAGATACAGCCTCGAGAGGCGTGTGTAGGGCAAACTGTTGGCAAGCAACAGACTTACAACGATGGCTACACCTCAGGACGAGGCAGAAGCGTTGTCACGATCTTTACGGAAAATGGCATATTGCTTCAGAAAGTTGGACTGTGTAGGCTTTAAGTGTGTTTCTTGGACACACAGCACCTTCGGATTATATTTATGTATGAGTTCTGTGATGTCGTCGAGGTTACGAAGTAATCCTCTGACGTTCCACTGTAGTATCTGTGTGTTCATGTTGCAAACTTAACTTACAGAGCCCTTGTCGGGCCCTGTGATGCGGGCTTTTTTCTTTTTTGGAGCGGTCGAGAGATTCTCGCCGCTCCTTTGGCGCTGGCTGCGCCGTCTGGCTGGAAGATGTGTCCATCGGCTCTTGTGGAGCGCTGGACACCCGCTCTTGAGAGCGGTTTGTTCGCAATGAAGGCCTCGTCTCGAGGGACAAAACCTTGGAGGCCACCAGCTCGGAGGTGGATAGCCCCTTCTGCTGGGGTGGCGGAGCAGCGCCTGCTGCGGTCGCCGAGGGGGCAGATGGCTTCACCGCCGGCTCACTACGCGTGGGCCGGACAGCAGCCGGAAGCCGCTGCGACGCTGCCCCCTGACGCGTCACATCGGCAAAGCTGGTTTTAGACAGGTAGGTCACCCGCCTTCGTGCCTCTTTGAAAGTTATGTTTTCTTTTACCTTAATTGTGACTATTTCCTTTTCTTTTTTCCAGGATGGGCACGACCGCGAGTATGCGGCGTGCTCCCCATCACAGTTAACACAATTTAGAGAACTTTCACAAGACTCAGAGGAGTGTTCGTGGGCACTGCATTTCGCACAAGTTTGGCGGCCTCGGCAGTTCTGCGAACTATGGCCGGACCTCTGGCATTTGAAACATCGAAGGGGATTTGGCACATATGGCCTAACACGAAGCTTGATGTACCCGGCCTCGATGGACTCGGGCAGGACACTTGAGTTGAAAGTAAGTATCAGATGCTTGGTCAGGAGTTCTTTCCCATCTCGCCTCATTTTAATCCGTTTAACATTGATGACATTCTGATCACTGAAACCCTCAAGGAGTTCAGCCTCACTCAGCTGCAACAGGTCATCATCTGATACAACGCCACGGGTGGTATTCATGGTACGGTGTGGGGTTACTGTTAATTGGGCATCTCCAAATGACACTAGATTGGGCAGTTTCTCGTATTGTTTGAGATCACGGAGTTCCAAGAGGAGATCCCCGCTTGCCATCCTAGATGCTTTGTAGCCTGGTCCAAAAATATCAGTCAAAGACTTTGAAACAAGGAAAGGTGACATTGATCGCACCGATTTGTCTGAGGTTTCAGAGTGAATAACATGAAATCGGGGGAAATTCTGTGTTTGTCGTCCAAAAAACTGGAACACATCTTCGGTGCGCCCTCTTTTCAGACGGAGATCAGGGAGTAGGGGGAATTGTTCAGCCATAGGTATGGAGTTTTTCGGCAGCGACGCCAGCCACCCACCAAGGAGCCCAACGAGGGGACGCTGCAGGACCTGGAGAAGACAGGTCCTGCAAAATGCCAGCTGTACGCCACTACTATAACCAAATACTTATAACCAAGGGTGGTTATAACACACAAGGTTAACCCTCGCCACCAGGAATGTTGGCAGTAAATGGAAGAGAAAAGACGACAGGAAAGATTAAAGGTGAACGAGAAAGACGAAGATTGAAGAAAAGGACAGGAAAAGGCGACTGCCGATTTCCCCCGGGTGGGTCAGTCCGGGGGTGCCGTCTACGTGAAGCCGAGGCCGAAGAGGTGTGTTGCTTCCGCCGGGGGGCCATAAAGGTCCGAACACCCGGCATCGGCTCAACCCCCACGATCCCCTTTTCCCCGGACACGGCTAAGCCGCGCACGGCTACACGCGGGAGGGTCCAACCCTCATGTGCTCGGGTCCGTGGCGTCGCAATACACCAAACGCCTGCTTACGCAGACGCCCCTGCGGGGATTCCAACACTGAGGATGACTTACAACGAATGTTTGATGAATTTAAAGAGAAATATCTGAGCATAAGTTTAAGGACTAATATGAGAAAGAAAAGAAGAAACTCGGGTAAGTTCCAATAGCCCGGCGAGAAAACGAAGGCTCGTGATAGGTAATCATCCTCTTGAAGTTGCGCAGGAATTTAACAGGTCAAGTAGTCACAGTGTGTCCGGAACACGAGAAGGAAATCTTCAGACCAATTAAAATCGGTTGAAGTGCATATAGCATGCACTGAATGAAAGCTTATCGTTATCTCTGAAAAGTGTACAATCATTGCATTGTGTTAGAACCAACAAAGAAGCTTGAAAACCTATATAACGGACCGCGAAACGAATGACAGAACGAGAGTTATGAACGTAACGTTAAAAGAATCGAATACAAAGGTGTGGATGAAAGAGTGAATTGGGGTGCCCTATATTCAATGTGAGATTAAGAATGAATAACGGTAGTCGAGCTATGTATTGCACAGAGCAGATCACCGGTGGCCCATTAGAGTAAGATAATGCTTACGAAGGGAAGGACAATGGAGCTGACAACCGGGCTAGTTGGTAATGGTTCAATGAATAATATCCCGGGGGCTAACTTACATTTGTAACTCGCACAACTGCGAGTTAGCGCCCTTCCCGTTTACCTTCTATGTCCTCAGTCTTTTATTGCGCTACCGTACTCACATCGAAGGAAAGAAACCGCAGTAAAAGAAAAAAAATTGCAGAATGTGAGGTGGTGTGAATGAAAGAAAGGAACAGCCATCTACGCCGGGAGCAGAGTCCACCCTCTCCGTGTTTTCACGGCTAAGATCGCGTTGATGCGAGCGCCGGCACAAAGCTCAATCCGCTCGCTGCTGCTGCTGCTACGCTGGATCACTCCAGCGTTTCGACAGCTGGTTTCCGCGGTCATCGAGGGAGATGCGTTCAGTTTTCTTGCGCGCGCATGACAACATGCTCGTTAAATTAGTTAGTGGGCCTGTATTAAGTGAATACGAACGATAGAACTACCATCCTTACTTTGTATCATCATCTTCAGCAGCAGCAGCCTATATTTTATGTCCACTGCAGGACCAAGGCCTCTCCCTGCGATCTCCAATTACCCCTGTGTTGCGGTAGCGTATTCCAACTTGCGCCTGCGAATTTCCTAACTTCATCATCCCACCTGGTTTTCTGCCGTCCTCGACTGCGCTTCCCTTCTCTTGGTATCCATTCTTTAACCCTAATGGTCCACCGATTATCCATCCTACGCATTACATGGCCTGCCCAGCTCCATTTCTTCCGCTTAATGTCAACTAGAATATCGTCTATCCCCGTTTGTTCTCTGATCCATACCGCTCTCTTCCTGTCTCTTAACGTTACTCCTAAGATTTTTCGTTCCATCGCTCTTTGTGCGGTCCTTAACTTGTTCTCGAGCTTCTTTGTTAACCTCCAAGTTTCTGCCCCATATGTTAGCACCGGTAGAATGCAATGATTGTACGCTTTACTTTTCAATGACAGTGGTAAGCTCGCAGTCAGGATTTGGCAATGCCTGCCGTATGCACTCCAACCCAATTTTATTCTTCTGTAAATTTCTTTCTCATGATCAGGGTCCCCTGTGAGTAATTGACCTAGATAAACGTACTCCTTTACAGACTCTAGAGGCTGACTGGCGATCCTGAATTCTTGTTCCCTTGCCAGGCTATTATTGAACATTATCTTTGTCTTCTGCATATTCATCTTCAACCCAATTCTTACACTTTCTCGATTAAGGTCCTCAATCATTTGTTGTAATTCGTCCCCATTGTTGCTGAATAGGACAATGTCATCTGCAAACCGAAGGTTGCTGAGATATTCGCCGTCGATCGTCACTCCTAAGCCTTCCCAAAGAGCTTGAATACTTCTAAGCATTCAGTGAATAGCATTGGAGAGATTGTGTCTCCTTGCCTGACCCCTTTCTTGATAGGTAACTTTCTACTTTTCTTGCAGAGAACCAAGGTAGCTGTGGAATCCTTGTAGATATTTGCTAAGATATTCACGTATGCCTCCTGTACTCCTTGATTACGCAATGCCTCTATGACTGCTGGTATCTCTACTTAATCAAATGCCTTTTCATAATCTATGAAAGCCATATAGTGATGTTGATTGTACTCCGCAGATTTCTCGATTACCTGATTGATGACATGGATATGATCCATCGTAGAATATCCCTTCCTGAAGCCAGCCTGTTCTCTTGGTTGGCTGAAGTCAAGTGTTGTCCTGATTCTATTGGAAATTATCTTGGTGAATATTTTATATAATACCGAAAGCAAGCTAATGGGTCTGTAATTCTACAATACTTTAACGTCTCCCTTTTTATGGATAAGTATAATGTTGGCGTTCTTCCAGCTCTCTGGTACACTTGAAGTTGTGAGGCATTGTGTATAATGGGCCGCAAGCTTTTCAAGCATGATATCTCCTCCATCTTTGATTAAATCTACTGTTATTCCATCTTCTCCAGCCGCTTTTCCCCTGGTCATGTCTTTCAAGGCCCTTCTAACTTCATCGCTAGTTATAGAAGGAGCTTCTGTATCCGGTTCATCACTATTTCGAACGAAAGTACCTTGACTGTTTTGAGAACTGTACAGCTCAGTATAGAATTCTTCCGCTGCTCTTACTATGTCATCCAAATTGCTGATGATATTACCATCAGCAATTTAGATGACATAGTAAGACATAGTTGTCCACTAATTTTCTATCTCAATCGATGCTGCGCCTTTCGGGCGAAAGTGCGACTTTTTTATAATCCATGCTCAAGGCACCCAGTTGCTTAAACCGCCACTGCGAACTTCGTCTCACACAAGTCACAGCGCTCTCATATGCAGTGGAATATCTTTGATACGATCTTTACGGGAACCAGAAAATAAAACGTATCATACGAAAATCGTATTATCCGAAAAACAGTGCTCTTGTAAGACATTTGCCAGGAAAAGAACAAAAAAACGAACTACCCTGAAAAACGTATTATGCAGAATCTTATCAACGAGATTACACTGTACACGTATACCCGGCCGCCCAACAGCCAAGACTATAGTTCTTTCTTCCCGGATGCAAGTTCTTTGGAATGCCGCTTCCCGACCACATCGTCGCCTGCTCTGACCTTTAAAAACTCAGTGAATACCTAGCACATCGCTTTGAATAACTTTGTTCCCGGCTAGTTTTCATCCTTCAGATTTCGTTACAAATTACTCTTACCTGGCGCATTTCTTGTTTTTTTTTTTTTTGTTTTTCTTAGCCCGTTTCAAGTTCGTGCTCAATCAGTATTTTTTCTTCATTTTGTTCGCTTTATTTGCATTTCTTTTTCCTTTCGTAACTGCTTTTACACTTGTATTGCACCTTCTTCTATTGCCTTCGGGCCTTCCAGGTGATAGTAAATGAAATGAAGATCCAGTCTTTGAAAGTAATGACTGAGTTCCGCAGCCCTGTAATTATCACATTAGATACCGCTGCTCAATTATGCTATAAACATAATTTCTGAGCAAGAAGAAATACTGCAACCATTACCGAAGCAGTGAAACTTTACTGAATGAGTAAGGTAATTCGGTCATCGAGGTGGGGTTCTCAGTCCAGGACTTCAGTGGCTTTGGCAACCGTGCTGTCCCAGGTCATCAGCAAGAGCTGCTCTTCCAGCGTCCTGCAAGTCCGCCGCATCTACCAGGATGCTGGGTCAGGTTAGAGATGGCGGGATCACCCAGTGAATCTGGGCGTTCCCGCATAGGTTGTGAAGGCATACCTGTCAACCTGCGAACATTAAAGCTTTTAAAAATCCCTCGGACACGATACCATAGGAAGGAGGGGGGACGCACACCGCGCATCTTATTTTAAAGGTTTCCACTAATCACACATCTTTTGTGAAATACGTACGCACTTTACAATGACTTACCTGTAGACGCATCACACAAGCAGCAGTATACATGGATGAGCAGAGATTGACAACCAAACATTGTTAACAGCGAAGCTGTTTAAGCTTGGCGCTGTGTCGTTCGGCGTGTAACAAAACTCGGTGGGCCGATCCTGGCGGCTGTGCAGAAAGGGTCCAAGCGCAATGGAGCATACCCCCGAGAACTAGCGAAACTGAGCCTGGGTAAGTCTAGATCAGAGTGGTTGGGACTACTTAAGCTTAGTCAGTCATGACCGCCAATAGATAGTCAATCTCTAGCTAATCGATAATCGATCAATTCCGGAAAATGCTGGGGATGACTTGGTAGTGCTTAGCCCAGCCCAAATACGTGGCCAATACCTTGCGATAGTCAATCAATAGCTAATCGATAATCGACCAATAATCTATATATATATATTATTAATTTCGGAAGATGCTGGGGATAACTTGGTAGTGCTTAGCCTAGCCCAAATACGAGGTCAATACCTCGCGATAGCCAATGAATAGCTAATCGATAATTGACAAGTAATCAATCAATTCCGGGAAATGCTGGGGATGACTTGGTAGTGCTTAATCATCATCAGCCTATATTTATGTCCACTGCAAGACGAAGGCCTCTCCCTGTGATCTCCAATTACCCCTGTCTTGCGCTATCTGATTCCAACTTGCGCCTACAAATTTCTTCATCACCCCACCTAGTTTTCAGCCGTCCTCGACTGCGCGTATCTTCTCTTGGTATCCATTCTGTAACTCTAATGGTCCACCGGTTATCCATCCTACGCATTACATGGCCTGCCCAGCTCCATTTCTTCCGCTTAATGCCAACTAGAATATCGGCTATTCCCGTTTTAACGCGAGAGCGTTAAGGGCCCCGTGTCGCAGAAAATCCGGCGTCGGCGTGCATGTCGGCGTCCGTGGCGGAGAAAACCATCCACAACCACCCCTACCGCGCAGGCCCTCCGCGTGGCCCAAGGTGTTTGTGCAGGAGAAAATCATTCCGAACCACACTGACCGCGCAGGCCATTCGTCGTGGTGCAAGGTGTTAGTGAACAAAAATTGAATTTCTCACAGTGAAATCCGTCAGAAAAATGGTAAAGTACAATTTAAGCAGAATCTACAGACATGGTCGCGTCGAACTGTTATTTGAATATAATTCTGTTACGAGGAAACTTAAACACAAACCTCATTTGCCAGCATTTCTACCATAACACCGGCTCACTCGGGGAGCCTACTTGCGAAAATCTTATCCAGATGGCGCTGGCATACTCGGCAAGTCAAATTAGGACTTGGCCTGAGAAATGCGTTTTGGACACGTGTGCGCGTCGGGGCAATAGCAAACAATTATTAAAATAATGAAAAAAAAAGGTCCTAGGGCCTTCGCATTTTAATATAAGACGACTTGTATTGCTGGGAAGACGTTTTTCCAGGGGCAATATATTTCTGTTTTAAAGTGAAGCCGACTTTAAGGGGATCGGTGTAAGCTTGGTCTTTGTAAGCTGGCTTTCCACATTCCGTGTTGCAGTGAATGAAGCCTACTTGCCGGATGCGAACGATGCGATGCGAACGGGTCCCAATAACGCTATCGCGTTCTACTCTTTAAAGGCGAAGCTTAAGCGTCCTCCAATTTTGTTCTCTGATCCACACCGCTCTCCTCCTGTCTCTTAACGTTAGGACTGACATTTTTCGTTCCATCGCTCTTTGTGCGGTCGTCACTTGTTCTCGAGCTTCTTCGTTAACGTCCAAGTTTCTGCCCCATATGTTAGTACCGGTAGAATGCAATGATTGTACACTGCTAGTGCTTAGCCAAGCCCAAATAATTGGGCAATACGTTGCGATAGCCTATGATAGCCAATCAATAGCTAATCAATCAATAATCAATAAATTCCGGAAAATGCTGGGGATGACTTGGTAGTGCTTAGCCTAACCCAAAAGCCCGGAATGGCTAGGTGCCTATCGCTCCTCTGTCTCTTTAGCACTGTGCCTCCAGTGCAAGCTACCCTTTTTTTTATGCGAATAGCATTCTTTGCCTACTTAAGCCGTTTTGAGCCCATCTATTATTGCGATAGCAATTATATGGACACTTCAACTTGATTTCTGCCATCGGCGTCGCCGGGAGGTTCGGTATGAAGTCCAAGGGCGCTAAAATCGTCGCCAAGCGCCGTATGCGCGAGTGAAAGCGCACGGGGGACGCGCGCTATCACGGAGAGCGAACGCACGGCGGAAAGCAAACGCGACCGTGGGGGTATGGGAGGGAGGGAGGCGGGGCGGCGCTGTGCTGCGGCACCAAATGCATATCTTGCAACCGGGCGCAAGGGGAACTGGCCACTCAATCTCCCACGCGAAAGCAAGAAAGCGGGAAGGCAGCGCGGGAGGGAGGGGGGGCAGCTTCTACTCTTTGTACTTTGCCCGGCTCCACACGGCTGACCTTTGTATGCGCTGTGCATTCGCCGCTCAGTTTCCGTTGAAGCGATAGACCGCACGAACCTTCGCCCGCTGCGGCGGCTGCGCTTGCTGTCAGCATTTTGACAACCGTTGTCTGCGGTCATTCAGTGATTTATTCATGTTTGCTTCTGCGCGCTGGCAATACGCTTGTTAATTCAGTTAGTAAGCGAATGTGTCCAAGTTTATGCAGCCGATGAAACTACCATCCCTACTCCGAATAGCTCTCTACTAATTTGCTATCGCAATTGGTGATTCGCCTTTCGGACGAAACTGCAACATTTTCTATCTACCTATTCGGCCTCTTACGCCGACTCAGTGGTCCAAGTTGCCTACCTGCTTGGGCCGCTAGGTATGTGGTCCTGGTCGCGATGTCGTCGTGGTCATTCAAGTGTCGACATTCCAGTTTCGTGATTTTACTCTCGTCATGCCTACTACTCCGACCCAGTGGGCCAAGTTGTCTAATAGCTTAGGCCACTAGGTATGTGTTCGGGGTCATGATGCCGTCGTCTTCGTTGCACCTTCGTCACTCCAGCTTTGTTATCCGACTCTCGCTATGACGTCGTCATCACGCCATCGTCGTCACGCTGTCGTATCATTGCCATCACTTCAGTAATGTTATAACATTGTCGTTATGTCGTCGTCGTCATACCGCCGTCGTTCCATCGACGTCAATTTTACAGCGGAGCTGTTAGAACCTCGCTATAATAATCATTCCGTCGTCCACAGCTTCGCCGAGCTGGTAGAGAGAATGAAAGCAGAGTATAAAAATAGCATCGAGCATCATAGCGGATGCGAGGTGGAGAGGAGGAGTGAGGCAGGTGGTAGTGGGACGCGTAGAGCTGCTGCTGGCGCCGACCTAGGGTGCCTCGATGCCAGCGCCGCCGTTCAGGGTGGTGCCATCCTTTGACCGCACCCGCGCCGCCACTTTCTCGCTGCGACGCCATCTTGAGTCACAGCGAGCGGTTGCGAGTGCTTGGTGCCGGTGCTTAGTTCGAGACACAGTGCGCGCGGATGCTTCGCTGACGCTTCTACTTGCTGGACAGTGTTCAGCCGCATGGATGACAAGCTTGTCAAGTGCATCGAGTCGACATGACGGGCTGTTGTGTTCCCAAGTGCACCGGATCGACGCGTAAAGGGCTTCGTTGTTTACGCTTCCCCCGGGACCCAGAGCGAAGGAAGAGATTGGAAGCCCAAGTAAAGCGGTATCACTGGAAGGCAACGGATAGCTCCTACATTTGCGAGGTAAGTGTCAAGAAAGTTTAGACTATCGCATCGTGTCTTTCATTTAAATAAGAAAGTATTCTCTGATCCTCGCTCACGTACCTACGTTCGCTCACGAACTAAGCACTGCACCGATGCTGAGTAGCCTATGGTTTGCGAGCGCGCGTCGCATAGGCTTTTGCCGTTTTGATCGGCGCAGTCTATGCGAGTAGTACCCTTATTTTAAGAACTAACGAAAATGCTTCGCCGCGAAATAGCCTTACATTAGCTACAAATCGTCATGTAAACCACCTATTTTACTTTTTCACGGGAAGCACACATCGTGTGTCTCTTGTTTTTTTTTTCCCCTCAGTTTCTTTTTTCGCTACTGGTTATTTGGGACTAAAGAACGCAGTGCTTCTTCTGGGGAGAGCGGCTGTTGTGTACGTGGCAAGCGAAGCATTGTGATTTTCTCTATTCTCAGCAGATATCTTGCGGATCTCAGGTTGTTACGTTATATAGCTGATTTTTTAGACGAATATATTTGTAGCGTGGTGCTCGTAAGCCGATGGTCATTCGTGCTCATTCCCGATCGTAGTTGGGTACTGTGACGGTCTTTAAATGCGTGCACGGTATGCCCAGGTGTAGTAGAGTTAAGGGGCATCATGGGACCAAAATGTTTCGGCGCTTTCTGGCATGGTGTCTGTTGTAGCCCGTGCATTTCTTCGAAACGTGTGAAGCGAGGTAATACAGCATTACTTCTGCGAAAATTTATTTTTAAGCACTGTAATGGGTTCTCTGTATTTACAAGGCAACTTTTCATATCAATAATCACTTTTGTTGTTTTACTTGTACTTAGAAACACTTTGAAGAGGACCAGTACGAGGGAAATCGACAGGATGGGCGCCGTCTGTTAAAGTCAACAGCCCTACATCATGGACTATATTTTCGAAGTGAAAAACATTGCTAATCTGTATTTGACTGTCTTAGTTTCATTTACGGTTTTTGTACGCGATATGTATGCAGTGTTGTTTGTTTTTTCAATGTAGTTATCAGTGTTCTAATGGTTATTTATAAAATGTTCTGTACTCGCCATCGATGTGTTTGGCTGATGCGACATATTCGATGGTAGCTGATGTATTCTGGCTGGATATCTTGATTAATATTACCCGCGGTTGCGTTTTCTTGTTTGCATTCTTGTTTTCGATTTATATTGTGTGTAATAAGGTTGATGTACTCACTTGAACCCCCCCCCCATGTAATGAATAAATTTTAAAAAAACTCACTATCCCGAATTGTGTGTCGAGCCTACCTTGCGATTTTTTTATCTCGTCTTTTAACATAACCTTCAGGCGCCACACAGTACATATAATTTTTCATGTACATATCTCTTTCATGATTGATTGTACTAGACATTATAAGTAAATGTATTTTGTGCATCGTTTGGTTTCTTGTGTGTACTACGCAAGATTGACACAGACAAGTTACGTTAAATGTTTCTCTACAGCACTAACTAAACCTTATTTTCACATCGCGGTTATTTTTACACCAGCTTAATCCTGTCAGCACAGTTTTGTGGGCCAAAAAAAGCAAAATTGCGCGTAGATATCGTCAAATAATTGCAACGAACGCGAAGAGCACGCGCAACGCAAGGGAAACTAACCGCCGTGCGCGAGTGGCTGGCTACGGTAAAGGAGGCGTGATGTGTAAACCAAAATACAACAGCGAAAAAGAAAAACTTCCACACACAGGGGGTCGCAAACCTTATATACCAAGCATCGAAGCGCAAAAAAAATAGTGCGTATTTCAAACATACGCACGGCATATTAAATGTAAATTGAATTAGGCAACTTGGGGCATGTTCGCGGCGCCATACATTTACGTCTTGGACCTTCGACGAGTTAACGGCTATTGGTTATAAAGATGTGCAGATGCGATACCGATAAAAAAAATCATCAAGGCAAAGCACTTGGAAGTGCGCCGCGAGTAACACTATTTATGAACGCAAGCGTAGCCGAGTCCGAGCTCGTGTGATTCAATATGGCGGCGCCAGCGGGGTTGTCTCCACCCTGAACGGCGGCGCTGGGCATCGAGGCACCCTACGCCGACCGCATCGCGCGCGCCCGGTGTCCGTGACTGCAGCCGATGCCTCTGGCGGCGGCACGGCAGGTTTCTACCAGAGAACTGGACACTCGTCGCTTCCGAAAGATTAGACAGATTTAGTTTAGCGTGGTTACCGGAATAGCGGGCGTACCGGTATAAACCTTTTCGCGGCGATCCCGTGGGCGCTGCCATATTTGATCACGTGGTGACGCGTCCATTGCTTGCCTCCACTGCCTCCTTGTTTACAATGGAAGTGTACGACGCCGGCGCGGCTTAGAAAACCTGTTTTCGGCGCTATCGTAGACGGTGACTAGGTGGACGACATGAAGCTTTGATCACAGCCTCGGAGAACATGCAAAAGCGCTTTCGGAGCCGATTACGCTATGTCCAAACTGCGCAAGCAGCGTATGTGGTGCTTGTTCTAAAAGCGGGGCTAGAAATGTATTCCAAGCTATCCAAGCTTTCCGATGATGAATTCAGTCAGGATTAGTGTGTTTTGCTCTTTGTTCGTTATTCGGCAAATATTTTGAAGCAGTGGCTTGTCAGTTTGTGACTCAGTGAAGTTCCTCGGTGCGGCCACTATCTGATTATTTTCTGCCTAATCGCTCGCGGGTGTGCTCAGTTCCGAACTTCCAATAGATTTAATCTTGGCTTGAAACGTAGCTGTTTTGTACATTGTAATACCTTGTAGCATATATATATATATATATATATATATATATATATATATATATATAATATATTACGGCTAGTAAGTCGCTTACACTTGTGGACCGTCACGAAACATTCAGCTTCGAGTCCGTCATTTATTGTGCGTATACAGTGCGTATATATTCAAGTGTGCGCCCATTCACTTATTCTTGATACGTCGGCGATAGAGTGGGCGTAAGTTTTCCTGCCATTTGGGACAGATGTGTATAGATAATGTGCGCGAAACTTACTATGGCAGGAAGCGGCGCTACTCCCACTGTCATTGTTTAACGAGTGGTACTCACTCTTGCCGACGTTCTGGGGATGAAGCCCTGTCTTTGAAGGTTAGCGATACAAGGCTGGCAGATGAGCATATTTCTGTATCCTCGAGGAAAGCCGTACATCACGAATTCATTAAGTGGCGTACATCACGATCGAAGTGCCGGTAACACGTTCGGACAATTACAGCAGCGGTCCGCGAACTTGGCCACACAGATTCATTCTATTGCTTAACATGCCAGTCACTATTTTTGCAGCCAACTACTGCACACGCCTTCAATCCACATTATTCAGTCTAGCATGATTGCAGCACAGTGTGTTAGCGAAAACTCAGTTGCATTTCCGACAGCTGATCGCACAGAAGCAAGGTAGGAGCGGTAATGGTTTCGTAATCGTGCGCGGCCGCTGAGGAGAGGGATGGCGCGCCGCCGTGAGCGCCATCTCGTTTCTCTAAAACAAACTGCTCCGCGAAAAGGGTCAATAGCGGGAGAACTGGCGGCGGTCCCGGTCACCCGCTTCGAACTGAATTTGGCGTTGTTTTTATAGAATTGACTTCGTTCGTAGCAAATGACTGCGTAAACGGCTTTTGCTTAGTCTCATGCCGCTTCGACGAGAGAGTGTTATGGCTAATCTTGAGGAATTTTCGAGATCGCTTCTCGTTTCGAACGCGCCTAAGCCTAACGAGAGAAATTTTCTCCGAGATGCAAGCGCCACCTGTCGTTAAAGTCGGGAGATAGGCGCGACGACGGCATATGGCCTCTGAGATGGGCACATCTCGGAGGCTATGGTAGACAGCTTGTACTGCTTGTCTGTTTCGCTGCAGAACGGCGGACATAGCAAGTAAAAATACAACGCGCTCCTGGCTTTCATTGCGCTGCCTCTCGCACTTTCCGGACGCACACACACATAGACTTAGGTGCCCTATGTAAGCGAAATTCAAAGCGTAATGGAATAGCGTCCCGCACGTAAACTACGCTATCACGCTATACTAAAACTCTCTTTCTGCAAAGTTCGTTTGCGGAACGGTAACGCTATTTCCCTTAACCCCGCTATTACGCTAACGTTATTAAACTAAAACTGTCTACTGAAGCGAGAGCTAGGGAAGCTGAAACCAAGCGTCGCAGAAGAGAACATCCCGAGTTTAGATTGAGGGAAGCCGAGAGTTCGCGTAGGCGAAGAGATGAAGCGAAATGAAAATACTTGGTTTCCCACATTGCATTTCTGAATTACTGTGGATTTGCTATAAGAGAGATTGCCAATCTTAGCATTCTCAATCTGCGCTGGCATGTCAAAAAATTATGCGTGGCTCCGCTATCGCAAACACCAGAGACCAGCGGAGATAGGGGAAGCCTAGCAGAAAGTTAGACTAAGTACATATGTGGTTTGCCACTACTTTACTAAACTTTTCCCAGTACCGCTGGTCTCTTGGTGTTTGTGATAGCAGAGCCATGCATTAAGTGCGGCGCATTTTAGGGACCCGGGATGTCGTCCCTCGTCGGTGGGTGTCACGTACAGTGGTGAGCACTGTTAGGGTGAACACCTCATTAGTATTCAAGTTGGTATAACTTCAACATACCTTTTACTTCAGGGGGGAAATGTGCCGAATACGACGCCTAATGATGATGCCGATAAAAGAAATAATAGTTTTCTTTATTTTGTGCTAAACATCAAGTACTATAGGCTCGTGAATACTAATGGGGTGTTCGCCCTAACAGTGCTCACCACTGTACAACACAAGGACGCGTGCCGGTGCGAAAGCTCGCGCCCACGCGCACATGTAGTTTGGCCTTTAGACCCCGCGAACAAAGAAGCGCTATTTCCCGCCATGGACGCCGAACAGGTGGCACGCATGGAGCGACAGCGGGCGCTTGCTCGCGAAAGACAGCGGCGCCAGAGGGCGGACTCGGATGTGCGACAACGTGAGACGCAAGCAAAGCGTTAAAGAAGAGAGGAAATTCCCAGCTTCGTCAGGCAGCAGTCAAGGCTCAACGGCAGCGAAGGCAAGTGAATCCTGCGGTTAAAGTTAAGGAAGCTCAAGCGAAACGGCAGAAAAGGCAAGCGAATCCTGCGGTTACACTGAAGCAAGCTCAAGCTGAACGCAGGGGGAGGCAAAACACAGATAAAGACAAGCAAAACAATGATAATTACAAGACCAACAAAAGCAAAACAAACATAAACAAAAGATAAACAAAAGCACAGCACAAGGGAAACACTGGGCGAATCATTGCTCCGCACTTCCGACAGCTTTCACTTTGAGTGGAACTGCTTTAAATGATGGTTTGGATACTTCAGGTTAACTTTAGGGATTTGGTTTGAATACTTTAGGTTAACTTTGGGAATTTGCTTTCGATACTTTAGGTTTACTTTAAGGATTGGTTTGCGTTGATTTAGATTTACTTGACGTCGACGTAGTTTCCCCTGTCGGGGCGCGTGCGCTCGTGGAAGCCCAGCGCGTGCAGCAGCTCGAGCATCATTGTGCTAATGTAGAGGCAGCCTTGGCCCAAGGACAACGGCTGTTCACCGCCTATGCGGCAAACGTACGAGTAGCACCTGTGCACGGAGCATCACAGTTGCAGACAGGCAGGTGGCAACGGCAAGGAGGACACCAAATTCAAAGCTTAGAACGGTTTATGCGATATGCATGGTGTCCCATCTAACATAAAACGTGGACGGACTGCACTAATTTTTCTTCGTCTTTGTATTGTAATATACAGCTGTCATTCAATCGTTATTATACCACCCTTGTCATGCCGTCCATCGTCAGACAGTCGCTATCATGCCTCTGTTGTCGTCACGATATATCGTCGTCACACAGGTTTCGCGGTACAGTTACTCTCCCGCCATTGTCATCACACACTCGTCGCCATCCCATTGTCCCAATGCCATTGGCATGCCATCGTCATCGTTTTAACTTCGACATTTGATTCGTCATCACTTCAGTACCGTCATCTCATTGTTGTCATGCCCGCTTCATCATGCCCGCTTCATCGATCCATCGACGACATTCGTTGTGCGTCATTCTATGTTAATCGTGATACGGTCACTAGTCGTGATCATGCCGCCGTTGTGATGCCATGGACGTCATTGCGTCGTCGTTAAAATGTCATGAAGCTTAGATTTAACAAAGCCAAGGACTGGTTCATGCAGTTCTCGTGGTTTACCTAATTGCACCACTGTGTTCTTGCATGAGGTTTTCTTAGCTTTTCACATGAAGTTCTGTGTTTACATGGTGGCCAATGCTTTCAGTTTTTTGCTGCTGCTACTCATCAGCAAACGTTCCACAATTTGCAATGAAACACCTTTGGCTGATGTCACTAGCTCTTTCAGCTTACCAAGGTTGGTTTCAAATGCAAAGCACGAATGTGCCCAAAACGGTCCCTGAAGAGCTACTTTTTGGCAAGTGCATAATTTGATGCATATTAAGTCATCTGCTTTTTGCTGTATGGAAACTGTGTGTCTACAACAAATCTGGCAAGGCAATGTGTGCCCCCTTTCCGTGACATCTTTTGAAGACACACAGTCCTTCAGCAAGAGGCAAATGCCTTTTACAAAAAGTGAGAAAGTGTTTCAAATATTCTGATGGCGAAATTCCCTGAAGGCATGGAAGTGAAAAATACAAAAGCCGCTGCTGCCATTCTGTAGCTTTCCAATACTTTCTCAAAGCCAAAGAACGCTGAAGGCAAACAAAGCAGAGTGGTGGCTTTAGACTTTGGAGGCGGTTGTCCAGCACTTCAAAAACCGGTGGTGTCCCAATATAATATGGCTCATTGACATCTGTTAGCCACCGATCAGTGAGCTGCAGAGTCACACCAAGCAATACGCAGTGCATATAATCAGGAGTAAAACCCCAAATTATATCAAAGTGCCTCAGGTTGATGAGAGGAGACAGCCCTTTGATACCACTGATTGAGGTCCCAGAAGATTCAGCTTGAGCCATTTGTTGAAGTGTCAAGTCATGCATCCATTCTTTGGGAATGTCTGCCGGGTACTTGATGGTTCCTACACACATCTACGTAAAAGTATAAATTAACCATACCACACAATAGACTTCAGTACTTTTGATGCAATCAATTTTTCTCTGTTTTGACTATTTCCAGTTCTCGCCATGATTCTTCCTGACCAGAGGAGATTTCATTAGGCCCTAGACTTAATCAACCTTTCACTGCAACTGAAAAGACTGCAAGATTTTAGTACAATATGCGCCATGTTTAGAGGACTGTAAAAGTAAATGTTTACGAAATTAGATCAACATAGTATATTACACATCAAACTACAATGTACCACTATAAGAGGTCTCTTTGACTTGCCTGCACCACCTGAACCAGTTACGAGGTTCTGCACCCTGCCATTTGTTTCAACAGTGTAGCGACGGCGGCTTCTGAATTACACCGAGAAAAGGTGCTGGGTTGGTTCTCGGTTTTTCTGCATCCTCCCTACTTACAGTACCACGTTAGTGCAGACAAGTAGGTACGAAGCAGATGACGCAGCACACGGGCACAAGCACCGCTGAAACCCTGCTCATGTGCATCTGCTGTGTCTGTGCAACGCGGGGCGTGTTTACGTCAAACGTATATACTAGAATGTTGTGTATTCACCATAGCCCACAATTCAACCATTTGTACTCATCAATTTGAAATGCGATTTCAGATTAAACAACATAATGTCTATAAATTGTTAGCGCAGGTGGTTCTCTTGTGTACTTATTGCACTCTAAAGCCAAGGAATAAAATTGCAGGGGAACATTATCACCCACATTTGCCAGTCAAGGCATGATAAGTGTAGAGTTTTGCTTGCACTGATGAAAGTCGGCTGCACCATTTCTCACATTATCAAGCCTTGCCATGAACTGGTTCGCATTGGTGCCGGCAAATCGGACAAACTTATGAAATTGCACCCAAGTTCCTTCAATATTATGTTAAATTCAATGTCATGTTGATGGCAGTGCACTTAAACTGAATTTTTTATAAGAGGAACTAATTTCCACAGTATCTTTGTCTTAAATGAAGTCTGGAGAAATAATGGCACCTAAATTAAATGGATGCGAGTTTGCCACAATGCATGGGCAGAATTAAAGAGACGGAAGAAGCGAGAGAAAAAAGATGAAAAAAAGATAGTCAAAAAAATTTTCGCACCATCTACAGTCTCCCCTGGGTGAAGACACCAGCCTCAACCATGGTAGCCATTGAAATGGACAATGTTCTGGAGGAGTGCTCCCTTGCCAGTGCATCAGCAGTACAACTCGCATAGTATACCTGAAATTATAAAGCAAGAGGTGAAATTAAAATAGTTTAACACACATTTGCCTGAGCTCAATTACCTTGAAGTGAATGCTTTGTGACCCAGCTTTCCATGTGACTGGCCGTTTCAAGCTGATTCATCTGCTCCACGAATGACTTTACGAACAGTCATGTCAGCATGGAACTGTCCATACACCCCCAAGCTGGTATCAGAACATTCTTGCTACGCAGATGTGGTGGCAACTCATTTATGCTCACTTGAATAGGCCAAATCGAATACTTGGATGACTTGAAAATCGGTGCCCCATCTACATTGAGCAGAAGCGTAACGTCAAGACGAGAAATCTTCACCCTAATGTCTTTATACATCTGACTGTCAGTCAAATCAGACATTTGGCTGTTACCTCTGTTCTCAGCAATGTCTTCAAGTTGACTGGAAAGGGCAGCTGCCACAGATGTATCAGCAAGAAGAGAGATTTGCTGTTCGAGCGGCAACTTCAAAGTGGCCATCGAGGAGCATTTTGCCGCCACTGTAATTTTTATGACAAATTGAACAGCAGCCCTCAACGCTGTTTCTTTCTTGGAGTTTTCCTGAAGTTTCAGCCAGCCGCATCAAGCATTCTGTGCAGTAGAAGTGAAATCTCGCGGCTTCGACACCTGCACCAACATACATCTTGAAAAAATATTTGGTTGCAGGAACGTCTTTCTTGTCAAGAACGTACGTGATCAGCTTCTGGAGAGCTTCCACGACATTCCAGGGAAGCCCAAACTCTATCGTGAAATTGACTGTTAGAGCAAGCAGGTCTTGCGGCGGGAGACTGTTGTGTGCGTGGACTTCATGGTCACCATCAACTGCTGCAGAAGCTGTTTCGGTACCGCTCTCGTCACCAGACCAGAAAAACTGATCTGTTCCACTGGCAGCATCACCAGACACTGTATCAGAAAACTGGGAAAACAGTTCATCTTCCATCTGGCCATCATCGCCAAATTCTCCTGCACGGCCATTTGTGTCAAGGAAGTGAAGGGGCGTTGCGTCACAGTCGGGCCGCTGTGGTAGCGGCGCAGCAGTTGACACCGATGCAACAGACGCACTTTGTGCACCTGCCACTAGCGGGTCACATGAAGGTGTTCCCATCAAACGAAATATCGTTGTCTTCGGGAGATCCACGACACCACTGTTACCACCGCAGTCAAGGTAGCATTCGCTCCGCTTCATCTTCAACACACGAGGCTTAAAACAGTGCAATACAAAAAAAAACGTTTACATGCAGAAATACTGCGTAGAATAAATATGTACAGCCACTCAATTTAAAACACTTCTGGCACTTGCCAGCGAGCCTCAATGTTCCTCAGTGCGAACCACGATCTCACTGAAACAAATTTAGTATAAGCGACGACGCACGCACATGCAACGTAATGCCGATGATGATGGTGGCAACCTGTACAGTGAGCAGTCAATGAACGCATGCCAGACCATCGCCCTCATTTACCAAATCTACAATAAAACTCTTGCCAGAGACAAGAAAAAAAAAGCCAGATGCTAAATAGGTATAAAGCACATTTAATTATTATGAAATACACAGTTACCCTACCGTACTTAGCACATTTGCTTAGCAAAAAATAATGTTTGCACGTAGTTTTGTTTGGTGTTATATAAAATTAGCCTAAGTCAGCCTTTGTACGTCAGTGTGTAGACTCCTGAAATAATAATTTAAAAAAGTCCACAAAACGAATATCGCCTCAAAGTTATTTGGTTGGGGAAGGTGATATGGGGGGGACATCGCGATCATCAGCGTCAGTGCTAGGCACGTTTTCCTGTTTGTTGCTGATCGTTTGTCTATTATTGGCTTTTTGTGGCTCGTCGTTTAGTTCCTTTATATATAGCTCAGCTTTTGTCATCCATTTTAATTGTAGTTTGCTTTCTAAATTTTTATCTAGCCTCCATCCATTTTTTTTCTCTCTTTTTTGTATTTAGTTCTGTTAGTGTTAATACACCATGTTTGCACTTGTACGGTTTGTACATGAAGAGAACAACCGGCTGCATATCGTAACAATCGATGACATAGAAAAGTTTAATCCCGGTGATGAAACAGATTTTGATAACCAACTGCTATATTCTGTCATGTGGCGAGACGACGTGAATGAAGAAAATACTGGAACCTACAGTGGGCAAATCCTGATGCTGGACCGTAAGTAGCTCACAATATTCTCTCGTTTAATTATGAGGTGTTCCTATTTCTCTGGCAATTGTGAAAATTTTAAAGTGACTCGCAACATTCGCATATCTGGAAACAGTTCTTTGTGAACAGAACCATTTCGGGACGTCACCAATTACTTACAAAACGTGACACTCGCATATAGAGCATGTTGAATTATTGTAGATTATTTTTCTTTTATTTAGCGCCCATTCATTTAATGGTGACGATCGCTCTTGATACAGGAATGCAGGACCGGTAAACTAAAAAAAAAACTACGCAATTCTCACGAAAAGATATGTAAATCAAGATATGCGAAAATATATGACAGTAAAGCAGACATATGCGTGCAAATAAAAATAGTAAAGTAACAGTAAAACTGTGATAGATGGTAAGTTGATCTATAGAGTTACGGTAATATTATGCAGGTGCAATACATTCACTCATCTTGCTGGTTAAATAAATATTACACCACCGGACTGTGACTGCTTTCACGAACTTTTTAAAACATGTTCTCTTGGCTGCTAGGAGGTTGGGTGAAACGTTTTAGGAATGCAAGAAGCATAATGCTCGGTAGCTTTCGTTAAAGGCACACGAAGCGGCTTGAAAAAGCATCAAGCAAGAAAGAGGGTACATATTCCAAAGCTTTATGTGGAAGATGAAACAACAGATAAAGAAGAAGACAAAGACAGAAAGGTAATGATTTTTCACCAACTATCACGGGAGTATAAACCAAATACATCAACAAAGTATATACAGCATGCATTGTTTGCACACGTCGTTTAGCCTAAATTATATTTGTACTCCTGCATACACATATATGAGCCGTTGGATAGTATTGCACATTACATTGAAGAAAGTGCTGCTCCACCCAGTTTCCCACGAGATTAGTATGCATGCCTTCCTTTTTCTGTCTGCAGAGGCGCAAGCATGATTGTGAAGCAGCAAAAGCAACTGCATATGAGCAGAATTGCAAGTTTAGCTTCACTCTATCACTCCTGTCAGAAAAGGAATTGTCATTCTTGAATGAGCCATAGTGTGTGCTCTGACACTGATAGTTTTCTAGTACAAAAAGTCTTGTCACTGCCTGTGGCATTTAAAAGTATATGTGTTGTAAATATATATATATATGTGTGCCTCAGTACCATTTGTTGAAAGTTAGCTTCTATATTACTCCTCTTGTTTCTAGCATTTCAAACCTGTTACAGTGTCCTTCCCAACGAGGCCAGTTGTGAACTGTTATGTGCTAAAAACGTTTCTTTTTCTGTTTACAGCGCAGAAGCCAGACTTTTCATACATAGGAGACGGCTTTGTAAGTTATATTTTGTTGCTTAACACTGTTTAGCAATTTGGCAGCATGGTAACAAAAGTCTTTTTTGCTCATGTGTAGCACAAACACTGCATATGTTTATGTATCATAGTCCCAACTGAGGATGGTGTGCAAAGCATTTTACAAACGAGTGGACTAATTACAGCTCGCCAAGTCCTTTCATATTTTTCTGTGCTCATTGTCAGTCTGATTATTTCTGTATGGTGTTATGTAAGCACACAAGCTAAATTGTCACAATCAACTTGGTTGTGCCAGAGTCCTTCAATGCTCTTGTGATCACGAAACTCCGCCGTAACGCTATGGGAGAGCCTGCTATGCTGCCGGAGCTGCCGCGCAGCGGTGCTGGGAGCCCGGTGGGAACTAGACGAGAGGTGCGTGCTGTGTCATAAGAGCTGGGCGCCCAAGGAATCTGGCAGCATCGGCGGTCAGTTTTCCTCATTTAGCATAATTTGTAGATCTGACGGCTTTGAGCATTGTGTACGAGGACACAGGGATGGTACACGTGAGCGACGATGCCTAAAACTTGCTATATACCGGGTTGTCGCTCCGGTTACAGAAGTAAGAGCGAAAAGGTCTCGTTTTGTTTACCAAGTGACGCCGATGAGCGGGAGAAGTGGAAACGTGCAATACCACGACAGGAAGCTGGCGGATTTACATTTGACTCTCAACACGTCCGAGCGTGCGAAAAACATTTTGACACCACGGACGTTGTTCGAAGCGACGAGTTCGTAGTGAAAGGAGATGCGATGTCATTGCAACGCGAGAAGGCCAAGTTGCGGCCCGGCGCCGTTCCTAGGCTGTTCGAAGGGCTGCCGGTGTATTTGAGCAAGCCGAAGCCGCGATCCCAGTCAGTGAGGAGCGGCACCCTTTCTTTGCTCTCCTTTATCTTTCCTTTCCACTTTTTCTATTCTTTCCTCCTTTTTCCATCCAAGTTTGGTCACACTGGATGCTAGTGCCGCTCCACTGACCTCCCTGGGTTGGCCACCCTTTGGAGGGACTTTCGACTGAGTTCACTCGGGACTCTCCAAAACCGAGAAACATGACTCTGGACAAAACTAAGGAAACCTCTGCCACCACATAATAACCACTGTTCGAGGCTGCGCAGGCTGCTTGGGCACAAACCATACCTATGGTCCTGCCCCTGAACAGTGGAAACCCGACTTTTCTAGACCAGGAAGCGCACCAGACCATTGGTCGCGCACAGCGCCTCCACACCTACTGGCAATGGGCCGAAGCCTTTCATCTGGTGGGTGTGAGGCTACCACATCCTGACCTTACCAACAGGGAAGTGGCTGGCCATGTGCCGATGAGAGTTGTGAGAAACGCCAGATGAAGCTCGCGAAGATGACCACGTTAGCAAGCAGACAAAAAAGGTTGGATCAGGAAATTCTGAAGCCATCTGCTCGCGAAAAGCTGATATTTGATCAGTGCCTGATGAAAGCAAACGCGAAGTCTGCAACAGCTGTGAGGTAAGCTACTGAGACGTGGGCAAATGCTGTATTACTCAATGAGTTGTGTTCTGCGTCCTTGAATACTTATGATTGACTCATATGTGGCCAAAGCTCACAAAAAAGAAAAAATAGTAGTCTAGTGCATTTGCCTAGTCAGCTTGGGATACTATCTGGAATGGGCATATTCCTTTCAAGCAATATTTCCCGTCTTCTTGCAATACTTTGCTGTCTCACCTCTCTAAAGAATGTTCATGCTTATTTAAAGCAAGTTGTAATTAGGTATCATTTGCATGTCATCACGCATAAGTTTATATGAATTGTGGTAATTGCTTTGCATTTATGTAGGCATTGCATTTTCTTTTTGCATTGTGTTTGCACGCATGCCAGCATTCTGATAAACGTAAAAGAAATGAGTAACTCTTCTATGGTGTAGGATGCTCAGTAGTATTCGACTATAGGAGATGCAAACCCTTTAGTTGTTGCTTGTGATGTTAGCACTGCTTTGAATGCAATTCTTTGGTTGTTGGTTTCAATGGCATATTGTGTGGTAGGTGCATGCAGCTTGCCATGGCAAGTGCATTTGGTCCCTAATGTCATTAGTTGCATCAGTATATCTGCACTGTGCACGCACATCTACAATGATGGGGAGTGAAAAACTACTGATTAGTACTTGCATGGTGGCATTTTTTAGGCCAGATGCAGTCGGCAATCCTTTTTGTTGTTTATTTTATGCTTATATTTTTAAAACTCGGTGTGGGTGCATGAGTGATGGAGCACGTTGTTCCACATTCACTATATATTTCGTGGCCAAGCTAGTCACTTGACGTGAATTGCATTGTACTTGCACATTTATCAGCATGCTTATGAATGCAAAACGCATGCTCTGTTTCTTCCCTAGGTACAAAAAGGAGTGGCTGCATGATTGCTTACTTCTTAAGGTAAAGCCAACAGCTGTTTACACTTTCCTACAAGAAAAAGGCTCTCTTCCCCTTCCCAACCCTCGCACTCTGTATGGCTACCTGAAAAGCCTCAAAGCCGATTTTGGCTTTGAGGCAAGCTTATTTGCTGTCTTGCGAGAAAAACTGCAAGGAGTTCCTGAAAGAGAACGCCGAGGTTAGACACCATATGGAATCAACTTACAATTGTTCTGTTCTCGAATAAGCAGCGTAACTAAACAAAATATTTTTTTGCAGGTGTATTTGACGAAATGAGTGTGCAGAAGAGTGTTCCTGTCAGAGAGTCTGACATGCCCCTTTTGGGGAAGGTGGATTTTTCTGAGCACATGAGACCAGCTTACCGTGAAAAGGATGGCGACCATGTGCTCGTGTTTTTGTTCCGGCCCTTTCTTGGTGGCTGGTCCCAGACAGTGGGCAGTTTCTGTGCACCTGGTGCTACACCAGGCTCAATAGTGGCAAAATTGCTGCTTCAGTGCATTGTGCACCTCTCGAATGCCGATGTTGTGGTGGATGCCATCACATGTGACAATTCTACATCAAATCAATCAGCTCTGAGGTCACTGGGTAAATATATAAGTATTATACTTGCAATTTTGTGTTGTATAATGAAATAATTGGGCTAACAAGCATTTTTCTCTTCAGGTATCAGCGGCGACATAAACAATACAGTCTACGCTCGTTACAACGGATCCGGGAACAACAGACTTCCGGTTACAACGGACCATATCCCTAGGTTTGTTTGGTCACCACGCATTTTAAATGGCATCCACTCCGCTCACAACGGACCCTGCTATAGCGGACTATCGGCTAGAACGGACTAAATTTAGGGCGAAAATTGTTTGGACTGAGCTTATATGGCAGAGTTACGCGGGGCCGACACCCAATATGCGTTTTTTTTTTCTACTTAGCCGGGAAACAATAGTATGTCTGGCAACGTTGTCGGCATCTAACGGGTCGCTGGCGCGGCCGAGCCAATCCAGTGAAGTGGCTCGCTGCGTCCATTTTCTTCTTTGTGTTCGTGCGGCGGCTGCGCTTGTGTGGAATGGCTGGACGCAAGAGGAAGCAGATTTCACTGTCAGAAAAACTAAGTATAATTAACGGTGTAGCTAATGGCGAAAAACAGGCGGACATCGCCAGAAGAATGGGCCTGTCTAAGCAGACAGTTAACTCTATCTTGAAAAACAAGGACGTCGCCGAAAAATGCGACTCCGGCGAGATCCAGGAAAAGCGTTTTCGAATGCGCAAAGCGGCGCACCCGGACGTCGAGTCTGCTCTCCTCATGTGGCTACGGGTGGCCTGCTTTTTGACATGCAGAGGAAGCGGGAAACCAAAATTGACGTGAAGTTTCCTGTGGAAGTTCCAGCAGTTTGGGCACAGCTAAAAAGCGATGTCATTCACAACTGCTTCAGGCAGGCAGGCTTTTGCCGAGCGAATGACGCACCCAGCACTGCACCACAAGATCCATGTGTGCCAAGTGTGTGGCCCCAAATTCAAGAAGCTTTCGGGGCCGAAGACTTCGCCGACTTCGTCAGTTTTGATGATGGCATCGTCGACAGCGAACAACTGACGGACGACGAGATCGCAGCACTTGTAAAGAACTCTTCTGACCCGCTATTAGAAGACGACAGTAGCGAAGAGACTGAAGCACCTGTTAAGCTTTCTTCGTCCCAGGCCATGGATTACATTGAGGCCCTGAAAGGATATTTCCTGCAGCAGCAAGGTGACTGCTCCGCGGAAGTTCTGCAGCTCACAGAAATGCAACACAAGGTGACCGCGTCTTCTCTGGCAGGAGCTAAGCAGGCCCTCATCACTCAGTATACTTTGTGAAATAAAAAGTCATGTTCCATGAAGTTTCTTTCCTCGCATGCACCTTTCCCGTTCAATGAAAAAGGTAAGAATTGCCTCAAGCGGGGGGGGGTGGTACCAGACCCTTGTGTACAAACTGAAGCTTGCGTGCGGCGTCAAACTGGTCTAATCTTTGATTCATGGCCGTAATTCGTCAGATTATGTCGTATCGGCTGTTCCACGGGCAAGAACGCGATTTTAAAAGCATATTACGTTCCGGTAACATTTTTATGTCGCACGATCGCCTCCTCCTCCCCCCCCCCCCCCTGCATACTTCGGATACAGCATACTTCGGATACAGCAGACGTTTTTCGCCGGATTATGAGGGTCCGTTATAACGGGCGTAGACTGTACCAAGAACACATTTCAACACCCGTATGATGCGTCAAGATTTGTTTGCGTGGTGATAGACCCTCCACATGTATTCAAGTGCATTCGGAACAATTTACTGCTGGCGGGAAGTAGGTTGGGAAGTTTCTCGTAAGCATTAAATCTGCACTGCTTGTGCTGTAGATTATTTTTTTCTCATGAAATTTCTTTTTGTTTTTGTTACAGCTGCCCCAAAGCCAAGAGGTCTTTCACTGCCACTATTCTGCCTTACTAGAGTATGAAGAGGAGCAGGCTGGGCTTCACACAGTGCCGAAGCCGACTAAAGCGCACATTTTCCCTAATGCATTTCAAAAAATGAGTGTGCGGCTTGCTGTCCAGGTAAGAAATCATCTCAGCTAATGTTAATGTAAACAAAACACAATCCCACAACCTTTGTTTTTGTCACTGAAACCAGAGGAGCATCGTGGCCTAAAAATTATTCTGTGCATTTTACAGTTGTTTAGTGAAAGCACTGCTGCAGCCATGAAGTTTATAGCAAGCAAGAGGCATGCAAGAACCTACATCGCTCAACAGCAACGTCAGACTTCATGCATGAACAAGCTGTTTGATAGCCTTAATTCTCGCAGGCCAGAGCATGCAAAATACAATAAGGCCTAACACATCACTGTAAGTAACCGATATTATTGCTGTATTAATAGCAGTCTTTTTGCTTATGCTGCAAATATTGAATTTTAGACACTGAATGAGAATATAGCTTGGCTGGACGATTGGCAGAGGTACATCGAGTCGTTGCCTGTGCAGAGGCGAGCGTGTTTTCTGAGCAAACCAACGTGTGCGGCGCTTAGAATAATGCTGCACAGCACAGTAGCACTGGTCGAGAGCCTCCTGAGCTCTGGTTTCCACTACGTGCTCGTAGGAAACCTTTGGAGGTAAACGTATTTACATTTCAAGCTAAGTAAGGTGTTTAATATAAATTGGTTTCATTTTGCAGCGATTCTTCGGTATAGTGAGGCACGTTGCTGGCGATGGAGGGGAGCCTACCGTCCAACACTTCCTATTCATCTACCGTATGCTGTCTGTAAATAACTTGGTGCGACCACCCAAACGTGCTTCTGTTGATGGTGATGGTCCTCAACTTCTCCTGAAGCTTCAGGGCCTCTTCGAAAAGGAAAAGCCTTCTAATAGTCAGGTAGAACACCATCTTCTTTTACCATTTCGGGACAAAAGAGAACAAGGAGGCGGCAAACACTTGGCTTTCCATTGTTGCGACTCGGGGTCAGGACGAGAGACGGAGTCTTGAAGCAGACGAAGAGGAGACGAAAGCTTTATACAATCTGTACAAATATGTACAGACATAGCAGAAATAGCAGGTAATAGCTGCCCTAAGCTGGTGATAGCTGTTCCAAGCAGTCAGAGCGCACCAGACCGACGGGGCGGCCGGTGGCGACTCTCAGGCTTAACAATGGGCCGGTTCCTCCTTAAATCCCCTTGGCGGCGGCTCCTCGTCGACAGGAGCCAGAGGGGACCGTTGCTGACGTCGCCCGCGCCGTATTGTGTCGTGGCCTCCCCTTGGCGACTCGTCGACAGGACCCAGACGGGCGGTTTCTGGCGTCACCCGCGTCGTATTCTTCTTTCCACGGGGGGAAGACCTGGTGCCGCTTGAAATGACACACGTCTATTGCTTCGCCACGACAAAGATGGGTGCTTTTTGAAGTCTCCCCGCGCGTTGAATTCTTGATTTGTCGCGCAGAGGTGGGAGCTCCCGTCGCCTCGATCATAGGCACGTAGCACGGCACAACACCATGTGTTCTCGTTTGTCCAGTATTTTGCTTTCAAAATATCCGTCATAAACAACCAATTCGCTCATACTTTTAACGTGTTAACCATGCACGCCTCACGTGTATACATGCTCTCGTGCTCTCGAAAAAATACTGAAGCATGACAATGTGAAATTTGTTTCAGGTTAATGCCCTGGCAGTCCTCTTCGACGTTTTATTGGAGCCGCCAGACAGCATTCAGGGTGCCTCTGCTTCCAGCTAAGTGCTTTCTCCCAAAGAATGCATCCTGGACTACTTGGCAGGATATGTGACGAAAAATTTCCTGACTATGAGCTGCCTTAGCTGTGTGAAAACTCTGAAGGGCTCGTCTCGGCAAGCAAGCGACTTAATACTTGCCAAGTCAAGAGGTTTCCTTCAGGTGCCGTCATGCCGACTGCTCAGTCTCCTGAAGATTGTGGAGAGCTACGTTGAAGAACTCGCAGTTAATAGAGTGGCTTGTATGGACGTGTACATGAACATTGTGGAGAGAGTACTGCAGGATAACCTGACTTCAGCAGCTGTTGTAGGTTGTGGCTCCCATTATGTAAGCACCACGGCAGAAGTGTTGCATTTTTTCCTCAGGTGCCGTCTGCACTTCTTTACGAGGGAGAAGAACAAACTTGCACAGGCAAGTAAGCGCGCAACATGCCCAGCCGGTGGAGGCAAGAAAGTGATGTGCTGAATTTCTTCAACAGCTTCAGCCATACCGCCATACAAACAAGCTGCAGTTTTCTTTTCACTGCTGTTTTCTCTATACAATACATAATTGTAAAAAAAAATGCATTCCTTCTTTTCATTCATTAATATGTCAACCGTGTTCATTTTTGTATTTTTAAATTGTACTTCAATAAAGCTGGCATTATTTTTTACAGTAGTCTGCTTTCATGTGCTGGTCTGGTAGTTATCCCAAGTTAGTAAAAGTTTTGTTTGGATTAGTGACATGAAACACGGCTTCGTTTCAATTAAGTGCTGTCTTCCAAAGAGTGCATACTGAACTACCTCGCAGGATATGTGACCAAAACGTTCATTTTGTACAGTCTTCATTACGCAATTTATTGCATCACGCCGTGCAAGCGTAGTCCATCCTAGCAACACGCGCTGTCAATATGAAGCATGAATTCGAGCGGAGGTGGTGGTGGGAACCCGTCACAGGTGAGGCATTTGTGAAAGCGCAACCAACACGAAAATTGTAGCTGCACGGGTGCCCTTGCGAAGCTGCGTAATGGGAAGTGAGACTAACTTTCGCTCGTGCAATGCCTGCGTAACATGAACTTGTCAGTTACACGTTGGAAATGAATGGAAGGTAGCCGCAAACTAGGAGCTGTAGCTGCGCTGTATCCTAGAGATTAGCGTGTATTCGCATGACACACAGACGCGTTACCTTGCGAAAGCTTCGTCGTTCCCGCTTTGAAACCTAAAAAAAAATTGTGGTTTTACGTGCCAGAACCACGACCTCATTACGAGGCACGCCATAGTGGGGGACTCCGGAATAATTTGGACCACCTGGGGTTCTTAACGTGCACCTAAACCTAAGTACACATGTGACAATAATTAAAACGGACACCGACCACGAAAGTTGAAAAAATATAATAAGACGTTTCGGCTCCCGCACGGGAGCCTTGTTCACAATGCTTGTGAACAAGGCTCCCGTGCGGGAGCCGAAACGTCTTATTATATTTTTTCAACTTTCGTGGTCGGTGTCCGTTTTAATTATTGTCATGCATATTCCCGACCAGACGGGTTTCCGTCCAACTCTTGACTTCAAGTACACATGTGTTTTCGCATTTCACCCCAATCACCTTGAAATGTTGCCGAAGCTCTGTGTGATAGGCTGCACCTTTTATAAGCTGCAAACACACGAAATCTAGAGCTTTTCTGTATTGTAATGCAGTAGCTGAGAACTCCCGCGGCGTAGACGGTCTTATTGCAAATCTAGCACGATCGGCGCTGCCTCAAGTCTCGCTGCAAAGCTTAAATTTGCGAGTTCTTTAGGCTTGCACAGTGTCACAAGCTCAAGTAAACAAACTATGCTTAAGTAAATAATCTCGTGCTCCCCTGCCTGAGATAAGGAACTGCGCTGCAACAACATGTACATTCAATATTGCTGTGTTGGCTCGACTGGCGCCATCGTAGTCCTGATATCTTTCAGAGATAAGCGAAAGTACCTTCTTCACACGCGAATGCAACAACCACATTGCATGTTAGGCGAAATATGATTGATAGTAATAACATTAGCGGTTTGATGCAAGATAAACAATTGCCTCCTACCAATACCATAGAATAAAGAACCAGCTGCCGATACAGTATTTTCAGCCGCGCGCTGACGCGAATGCCCCACGCTGACAGCGGCGACCCTAGCGGCAGCTTCTATCCCTGTATGAAACCGTGGGCGGAGTTTCGTGACCAGAAAAGCATTGACGGACTCTGGTTGTGCCATGATATGTGTTAGTGGTAGAAGAAACCTGGGAAGTACTTGTATAATTAAGTACTGTAAGCCAACTTCAACAATGTCAAGCAAAGATCTGTGAAAACTCAGCGCTAATGTTTGGCAGGTAGTAGTGTTTGGAGGTAGTAAGATTGTAATGTTAGTAATTGTTTTTGTATTTAATAAACATGGTAAAAAAAATGCAGTGGGCTGCTGGTAGCAGCAGAATCTGTAGCCTCTGTGTGACACTCTGTTAAGCTAATTTGAAGGCTGCCCCTTTTCTATTTTCATGGGTTATGTGTATGTGTTACGTCAGCTAGTCCGAAGATCATTGACCATTGCAATTTTGTTTTTGCAGTTTCACTTAAAGGATGGCTTCTGCGTTTCTGGCGCACAAGCGGCCAAAATATCTGGCAACAAGAAAGGGACGCTTGTGTGCAGGACACTGCACAGGCACTGTGGAGCAATGCAGTCCTTGCTACCAGGAGCGTCAGTGGGAATGTAGCCCCCAAGAAGAGGGCATTGGGCGAGCTGCCAAAACAGCAGTTGACACCTAAGAAGGTGGATGTCGTGGGTAAGCTGTCACAAAATGTTAATGCCACCACTAAATATGCAGCTTTGGGTTTTAATGCTGTAGTTCACTTGACACAGTAAACATTTGGGTGGGTTGTGGTTCGACTGGAATGATGGATGGCAGCACAGTATCTCTTTCCGTTGCTTTTCATTTCTTGTACTGCCTCTGCTTTACATTGCTCAGTGGTTGTGCAACCTAAGGACTTTGTGCAAGGCCCTTCTACAGAACTGGACTGCATGTTTTCTTTGTGCTTGAAAACATAGTTCTCTAGATGTGCTGACAGTTTTCATCTATGGGAATGTCTTATTGTGTTACGTTAATATATTTCTGCAAACAATTAAGGCAAAGCAAATGAACACTGGAAGACTTGGCAAGAGCCACAATTTTCAGACGAATATCTGAAGTAATGATCACAAACTTTTCATTACGATGAAGTGCACAATTCCTGGAAATGCATAACCCAAGTGATCTTACATGCGAAACATTTCAACTGAATCATGCAGCTGATGAACGAACACAACGGTGATTGTTTTTATTGTGCTAGTCTTTCGGCATATTGAATAATTTTTTATAAGGCCAAAATGTTTTATATTAAAAGAGCATGCCCTTATTGTGATGTCATGGGAATGAGCAAACATTTATCCAATTTTTCCTTAAATTAAACAGTAGTAGATTTGCCACTTCATTCTTAAGTTATTGCTAGTGCAGATAATCTTAATTTTCACATAAGCGAGGATTTTGTCATATATGAGAATATTAATTTTATATATTGCCTTTGCATCATTTTATCATTCTATGATTTCTGAAGTTGCTTTTTTTTTTTACTTATACAACAAACAGGGTTCGTAGAGGTTTCCAAGGCAAAAATTTAAGGATATTCCAGGACCTGTCACAGGTTTTTCGAGGACTCAAAGCGGCATCCAAAGTATGATTTCTTTACTCTAGCATTTCCAAAAATGACTAGTTTTATTGCAATTACAATAAATAACTGTATATCACAATTATAATAAAAATGTCTAGCCTTAATAACTTCTCAAGATCACAACACAAAATGAACGCTTACAACAGCGGCTGAAATTTCTCCAGTATAGGCTGGGTAAAGTTCACCAAAAATATTCAAAACATTCAGCATAGGGCTATTGCACCAAAATAAAAAGTGTAGCGAAGAGAGACGCCATAGTGGGTCCAGCACTTTTGCTCGGCAACGGCGCTCGTGCTTGAAAGCCGTGTCTTGTTTGACTGTTGCCGCTACGAACTCTAATAAATCCTTTACAATTGGTGGAGGTGCTGGGAACTCTAATAAGCCCATTACAAAAGAAATAAATGTACATCCCAATGATGTTAATAATGTCTAGCCTGGATCACTTTGCAAGTTCACAACAAGATTAAAAAAAAAGAACAATGAATGCTCCCAACAGCAACTCTGACTTCTCCAGTATTAACTGAGCAAGTTTATCGAACATTTCCAACCATTCAGTGTAGTCTTGCTACACATCCATTATATTATAACAAATATATGTATATTGCAATTTTGTAAAACATGTGTTGATCAAGTCTGCATTATAAAAGTTAACACAACGAGCACTCACAACAGCTGCTCAGGCTTCTGCAGTATTAGCTGGATTGGTTCATCAAATATTTCCAAAAAAATTCAGCATACCGCATTTTCCGGTGTATAAGACACAGTTGTTTTTTTCTGAATTTTTCTTCAGTGCGTCTTATAGAACGGTGCGACCTATGTACGTTTTTTTTTTCTGGAAAAGCTGCCGTCAAAGTCGGATCCGATGTTATGGCCATGCGAAGCGCGCTGGTTGACTTAATTGATGCGGGTTCTGTGCGCACTATCGAGGTGCCGGGTTTTCGTGATCAAGTCCCCGAGCGCCATGCGAGAACGATGGAGCAGCAACGCAAACGGCAGTAGGCGGCAGCAGTACCCCGAAGTCGTCACATCTGCAGATAAGATACGGCACGCGCCGCTGCGCAAACTACGCAGTTGCTACGAGAGTACAGGCAGCCCCCTCCCTTTCGCCCTCACGAGCTGGCTGCCTTCCTGCTTTCCTCAATTCTGCACGATTCGGCTCACCGTCGCTCACTTTCACTCACACATACAGCATATGGCGCGCGGAGACGTCGCCCTTGGACTTTATACGGAACATCACAGCAACCACGATGGAATTGAAATGCATCTGGAGTGGAAATATATGGCACCCATACGCTTGCATGTGACCCGCGTTCACGGAGCGAAACATCACGAACTTTTTCAATCGATTACCGAAAGAACAGGTGCGCCTTATATACCAATGCGACTTATATACTCAAAAAAAAAAAACTGCCGTTTTGAGGGTGGTGCATGTTATACAAAGGTGCGAATTATAGACCGGAAAATACGATGCTATCGTACTTATATTATCATAAATAATATTATAACAAACCTCCATCCAAAGGCACTGAGCATCAGTGGTTAAGTTGCTCCACTATGGCTCTCTTTAGCTTCGTCTCGCGCACAAGAGTGAAAGTGGGACAAGGCAGACCAACGGGCGAGGAGTGAAACGAACGATAGGGTGAGGAAAGCAGCGTGCCAGGCCGAGCCAGCATCGAAGCGCGGCACGGGTATCTCGCTCCGTTCGCAATTTGACGCAGCAAAGCCTTTTATTTTTTTCCACGCAGTTCTGCAAAACGGAACCATGTGTGCTCGAGCCGGCGTATTGTTTCTGAAATGGCGAGTTTGTCAGATCGACGCCGATCTACCACAGAAAGGAGGTCGCAATGTCAAGTGCATTGCTCACGAAATTCAAGGATTTTCAAGAAAGGAAAAAAATTCCAGGACTTTCAAGGGCCTTGAAAATGCACTTTTCAATTTCAAGGGATTTCAAGGGTTTTCAAGGATTTCAAGGACCTGTACGCACCCTGCATAAACGTAATTGTTTTCAGCTACAATTCAGCACTGGGGCAAGCAAAAAAAATGGGGATGTCACCTTGAAGAATTTGTCGTGCCTTCTCACTGAAAAAATTCAAGACGTTTCAAAGGCACTCCGGAAGCTGAAATTCAAGTAAAACTGCAATTCAAATAAAATTGAATAACGGCTGAACTGCCTTTGTTGTGTGAAATCCATCAGCAGAACACACTTTTGGTAGGCTTCTACCAAAAGTACAGTACAACACGGGCCAAAGTACAACACGGGCCAGTAGCAATGGGGACCAACTGGGACCAGTTGCAATGGGGACCATCTGGGAATTGTTCCATAAAGCAGTTTAACTGGGACCAGTTGCATTCCCACTTGGAAATTTTCACCTGGGATGAACAACACATCACTGCGTCTGGTCGAGTTATTTCATAGGCATTTCAAGAAGTATGCATCAAGGCTCCCAAGCAAACCAAGCATCAGCCCTTCAATCCTATTTATTTGAGAACTTCACAAAATAAATAATTTATCTTTTCCTTATTTATAAACCTTACAATTGAGTACTGAGAATTTGGTGCCAAATGAATATGAGTTGTGTGCATTTTTTTTTTTTTTTTTGTGTACAGATTGACAATGGACAAGGCCTGCGTGTGGCAGCAGAGGCGTGGCGGCTGATACAGGCATGTGGCAAAAAACTATGTCAAGGACTTGCTTGTGACGATCTGGGACACAGCCCAGTTGCAAGGCTGATTTTTACAGAGTAGCTACAACGTACTTTTCACAGCCTTATATGTACTGTTTAAATTTTCTCAATACTTATTACCTTCTGCAGGAAAGCACTGCCCTCGATTCCCAGATTGTCCAAGGAAGGAGTCATTGACACAATGGAAATTGTCGGTCATGCAAGGGGACCACTCATCTACATAGCCCATTTATTGGTGTTTTGAGACAGCAGAAACTGTAACCGCCCTATGTAATGCCCGAAATGGGCCTTTAGGGTATGTGAATACAACAAATAACCAAGTTGCCGCACTTTCCAGTCAGTCCACAAGGTGCACCCCTCCCTCCTTCCTACCATATTGCCCTTTTCCTGAAAAATTTCGATAGACCAGTCGCACTTGGTGAGATTAAATTCCTTTGATAAATGGTGAATTTCATAACTTTTAACAGATGTGCTTAATTAAACTGTTTTTATAATTCCTTCTAAATGCAATATGTCTCGATAGCTTTATGAAATGATTTAAGAGTTCCAGAGCTTGTGTTGGGTTGTTTTCGTGTCATTTACTTATTCAAAATACTGCGCTAAAGCAGCTAAAATATCTACAATTGAGGGAACTTGTTGTGCAACAGGAAGGCATTTTACTTTTCCACAACTTAAAATGCAACGTAAAATTTTCACTACTCAGCAGCTACCCAAACAAAAGTATTATTTGTTCTTTTGCTTCATTCCTTGAAATTAATCTTTACTGTATTACCTTTTTGACTACCCCTGTTTGTTTTTAATCATTTAAATGCATGTTTTGACAGCCTACTACAAAAGCCGCTTGGAAAAACAAGGGTTTCCTGAGAGTGTGGTGACAACACTAGAGAAGAGGATGAACCACCTTGTGGCGAGAAAATTTCCAACATTGATAAACAGCTAAAAGGTACACTGATTAAAACCATTTTCTTGCGTTCATGTCTTGGTGCTTGAACCTTCGCTGTAAACCACAAATTTAATTTTGACTCGTAAACCTGAGTGGATTAGGTCTCACAGAGACAGCGGCACACTAAACAGATAAATTGAGAGGCACTCAGACAACTCGTATCACATTGGGAGACACCATCAAAATAAGATTTAACAGGAAATAATTTTTTAAGTACAGTAAACCTCGTACAGTTAAGGCCCAGATAGGGCCTTAACTCATCATTGACTTTCATAGTCAATGATGGCAAGAGGTGGAATGCGTCAAAGTTAACTCTAGTATCAAAAGATTCAGTAGTGCAACATTCTTCCGAGAATGTTCAGGTATTCTCTACAAATGAAACAATTTTTGTCCTCATATTCAAACTTAGTCATCCCGATGACTCGTCTACATCGTCTCTTCATAGTAATAATGAGAAGTAGTTCTTGAGACAGCACCTTTTCCGCCTCTGCATAGTCAGAAGTCTTTTTTTGACTCCATGGGGGAATCGGTAGCTTCCCAGGACATGTTGGGATGTCAAGAGGAGCCTCCTGGGCAACCCTCTTTCGTTATTCGCAATACCAACATTGAACTTTCAGACCCGGGGGAGAGAAGCAGTAGTTAAACTGGGTCTTCAATGTCGCCCGATATGAGTCACAAAACCCAAAGTTCTTCTGAGGTCCGCATGCGTCCTCGCCGGTGTAAGAAACGACCTCAGTGGCTCCACGATTTCGTTTCTTAACTCTGAGGGTTTTTGCCATATGTGTACGGTGGCAGTTTTCTGTCCCGCAAGGTCATTGCTGTACGGGTACGGTTTCGACCCTCCGTTTGAAATTTCGTGCCATAATGACGATGCGTGCACACTGGGAGGTGCTGCAACCTCCTAGGACTTACAAGAAGCGTTTGAAATTTGATTGTGCTACCTTCTTGCGGGGATAAAACAGCAGCCAAATTTTGATGATCAATTGTGTAATCGCCCTGATGCCTGACTGCATACACACACGGTGGCAGCCCCCGCCCTGACAGAGCAAGGCCAGCTGTCACTGGTATGAAGTCACCTTCAGGAGTTCGACAACAAGAACTGATGTCTAGCTTCTGCGGCAACACGCTTTCGTGGTTTCAGTTTCACTGCGTGATCGCAACGGAGGCAGGCGAAACAATTTTTGTCTTCATCGGCATTCCCTTGCAAGGGCAACGGAAGTTGATTTCCATCTTTATTGGCGCTGCTCTTAGCTTGTTTATCACAGACGCTCACGAGGTATTCTCGCTCTCCTTGTTTACCGAGTTTCCTTCGAGTTCCTTCAGATTTGATTGTGCTATCTTCTTGTGGGGATAAACAGCAGCCAAATTTTGATGTTCAATTGTGTAATCGCCCTGATGCCTGATTGCATACACGCACGGTTGCAGCCTCCGCCCCGACAGAGCAAGGCCAGCTGTCACTGGTATGAAGTCGCCTTCAGGAGTTAGACAACGAGAACTGATTTCTAGCTTCAGCGCGTCACGCGGTCGGCAGCAACACCCTTTCGTGGTTTCGGTTTCATCGTGTGATCGTAACAGAGGCATGTGAAGCAACTTTTATCTTTATCGGCACTACCTTGCAGGGGCAGCGGAAGTTGATTTCTATTTTTATTGGTGCTGCTCTTTGCTTGTTTATGACCGACGCTCACGAGGTATTCTCGCTCTCCTTGTTTACCGAGTTTCCTTCAGATGGTAAAGCGGCAAAGCGGTGATATGGCCGAACACACTGCCCGTTCTCTTGACACCAACAGCGATGACTCTTCCAACTCTGATTTTGCTCCATCCACCGAGTCTGAATCGACAGTTTTTCTTCAGAAGAGGAAAGCTTATCTTCGGACGACAAACTGCATTCAACCAGTTCGACCTCGGACCTCAGCACAGCCCCAACATCTCGAAAGCGGGCAAGACGCGATGACACCCAGTGGGACACAGATGATTTTTCGCCATCTCTTTTCACCTTTGTCGTCTCGCAATCAGGGCAGGCTGCGGCCTCTCTGCTCCCGCCAGAAGCAAGCGAATTGGATTATTTGAAACTGCTTTTTGATGAATTTTTGTCGCTCATCGTCACGGAAACTAACAAGTATGGGAGTGAAAAAACAGGTCAAGCAGTTCTTTTTTCACCTGCTCGACATGTCACTGCTGAACGCATTTATTCTCTACCGTGAAAGAACTGGCACCCTGACGAAGCTTGCTGTGCTTAAAAAAAAGAGTCGCGACCAAAATACTAGAACCGTACCAGACCCAGATTCAACAAACAAGGCGTGGAAGACAAACCACAGACAACCCGTTGCGACTAACGGTAGCGGCACTTCCTAGAGAAGGTGCCTCAGACCTCTGCCCAAGGCAGCCGCACACAGAGAAGATGTCATGTGTCTGCCAACACAACTCGTCGCTCCAAGAAGAGAATACACGCGTTTTATGTGTACAGACAACGATAAGACGCTGTGCGTAGGTGGACCCGTGTTTCAAGGAATACCACACTCTGAAATACTATTCACATTTTGCAGTTCTGAGTGATGCTGACACCAACATACTCTTCCCAATTTTTTTTTTTTTTACAATTTATTCCCGACTTTACACACTTTGTACATTCAAAATTGGCTATAAAGTAATTTGACCATGTCGGAAAGCTCTTTTTCAAAAACATTGACCCTCAAAAAGTTAAGCGTAGGACGTAGTGTCTTCCCTGAGGTGCCATGGCTAGGGGCCTCGCCGGGACACCATTAGAGATGCAAAGTGTGGAAAAAAACGGGCAAATTCCGGAAAAAAACTGGTTTTTCCATTTTTTTTCGGTGCAGTTGGAAAAATTGGCCAAAATTTCCGCGGGGAAATAAAATTTAGGCAACACCCAGCGTTGAACGTGAAACCGAAACGCAGAACGCGAAACCGAAACGTCGTACATGATACCAAAACACCAAATGACGGTTGACCACTCGCCATCGCCATCACATAATGTCAGCTCCAGCGTCAGCGTAGCTTCGTGGTTCGGGTGCGGTTTCTCATGTTTTGGTGCCCGTTATTGTTCAATTTTAACTTTCCCTCGTACACTTGTGCAACCTGTGGCGGAAGTCCGCATATAAAGCCGTGTGGAAGCAGATTCTGCAGTGGTACGGCCAATTTCCGACGTGTGGACACACTTCACGGTCAGGGAGACCGTTGGCGGCAAACGGGGACCCATTGTCTGTAAGTACTGCAACAGCAGCTACGCTTTTCCCAATGCAACTCGTCTTTCCAAGCACATTGCTCAGTGTATGAAATAACCAAGACAGGAAATGACACCACGAAGCTGCTCTCGCAGCCCTTCATGTAACAGTC